>NC_133131.1:3099130-3399130 GCF_048418815.1 Hemitrygon akajei
TCTTGTTGAAATGAAAGAATATATCAGCTCCTACTTTGTCACAATGGTTCTCTCAAGTGATGCTGTGTCTTAGCTTGGAGAAAATTAGAAGTCAAACCTTTGAACCTTTATTTGATTTTGAGAAGAGATGGGGCTCATTTGCTCGTTATTATCATTTCAGTTAACTGATAGATTTCCTCCACAATCCAAGTGTAAATTTTTTATTTCTTGATATATCTTTCTTTCTTGTTGGCAGCTTGATGCTTATTTTTAGAAGCTTTTTGTATGACGTATGGCTCCGGGGTTGTACCCCCCAATAGGTTTCTTTTTTTTCCTGTCATTTTTCTTGCTTAGTAGGGTTTTTTTTATTCACAAAAAATTTCAATCTTTAAGATAATTATTTTTTTTTGAGGCATTGTAAGTGTGGTTACTTCGATGTACCTGTGTTATTTTTGAATAATAATAATAAAAAGATTTGAAAAGAAAGGAGTTTGTTAATGTGATTCAAATATAATGTATTTGGTATTATTATATCTTTGTTTTGTTTTATAATATGTATTTTCTTGAACTCTATTTTTCTATGTAGAAATTAATAAAAATATTGAAAAAGGAAAAGATATATGAATGAAGATTAGCTAGGGAAATGTTAACATATGAAAGTTAATATACCTTTCATAACTGTGCATATCATATGGTGAACTCCTTAATATTCTGCTGCATAGTTTCAGCTGTCAACCAAGTGGTATCTATCTTCAGTACAGAATTTATCGTTGGTAACTTTATATCTATTGATAACTATTTTTTTGATACTTACCTTAAGACTGCAAAACATAAGAGCAGAATTAGGCCATTTGGCTCATCAAATCTGGTCCACCATTCAATCATGGCTGATATATTATTCCCTCTCAACCCCATTCTTTGGTCTTCCCTCCATAATTTTTATGTCCTTACTAATCAAGAGCAACACCCTCTGGCTAAAAGAATTCCTCCTCAGCTCTGTTCTAAAGGGACACTCTTTTACTCTTGGACTGTGCTCGCTGGTCCTAGACTCTCCCACTACTGGGAACATCCCTTTCCAAGTCCACTCTATCCAGGCTTATCAATGGGATACCCATCAGTCCTTCTAAACCCATGATGGTGTAGGCCAAGAGCTATCAAACACTCCTCATGTATTAACCGTTTCATCCTTGGGCTCTTTCTTTAAACCTCCTGTAGATCCTCTCCAAAGGCAGCACATCCTTCCACACAATTGGGGTCCAAAGCTGTTCACAATATTCCAAGTTTGTCTGACCAATGCCCTATAAAGGTTCAGCAGTACATCCTTATATTCTTATTCTATTGAAAAGAATGCTAACATTGCATTGCAGTCCTTAAAACTCAGGGTGTGTTTGCAGCGCACAAAGTATATGACTGTATTTAGTGAACAGGTTGCTGAAAAAGTGCAATCTCAACACACGAAAAAACACAGAATTAAGTATTTCCAGATTTCTGTTAGTTTAAGCTTGAGCAGTTATTTTCAAGATATTCAAGATCCTGACTCATGTTGTGAATACTTCAACAGAGCACAGTCTAAAGTTCATGTATATTTGGGATTTCTGAGTGTATGTGCACTCAGTACTGCAGTGATTAAAATCAAGCACTTCTGTGCTTCATCGCTATCGTGTGAACCCTCTGGAAACAGCATATTTAGAAATCCAGTAATGTCAGGATTAAGCAATTACTATCAAATCATTTTCAAAAATAAAACATTACAACAGCAAGTGAAATGATATCAAGAAATAGCTATATGATACATTTCCAAGAGGATAAAGTCAGGTGCTTCAGAACAGAAGAGAAATGTAGGGAATTAATTAATTAATTAATTCTGTGTCAATTATGTAAATCCAAAAATACCTGCTTGTTGAGCATAGATTTTCTCGACTCGAGCAGATAATTCTTTGTCCTTTTCATCAAGCATGCTTCTTATCTCCTTGAAACAATTGTCTTCTACTGAATTGTTGGACATCTGTGGAATACAGCATGACACCAGACAACTCAAGCACCTGTTTTAGGGATTGTCACTTTCATAAATGAGATATACATCAAGCTTTATCACAGGTCAAAAATCCTGCGAACAAGGTACTGGAACTGTATATAGTCAAAGCTGACCAAGGTCTGACAGTATTTAATCCGGGATGTCGGCATGGTGAAGAAAGGGACTTCCCTTCGTCCACTAACAACTCTGCCCTCCATCGCGTCTCCCATATTTCATGCACCTCTGCCCTCACCCCATCCCCCCGCCAGCCCACCAGGGATAGAGTCACCCTGGTCCTCACCTAATACCCTACCAGCCTACAGATCCAACGTATAATCCTCCGTAACTTCCACCACTTCCTACGGGATCCCACCACCAGCCACATCTTCCCCTCCTCCCCACTCTCGGCTTTCTACGGGGATCGCTCCCTATGCAACTCCCTTGTCCATTCATCCCCCCATCCCTCCCCACCGACCTCCCTCCAGGCACTAATCCCTGCAAACGGAAGAGGTGCTACACCTGCCCCCATACTTCTTCACTCACCACCATCCTAGGCCCCAGACAGTCCTTTCAGGTGAGGCACCACTTCACCTGCGAGTCAGCTGGGGTGATATACTGTATCCGATGCTCCCGATGTGGCCATTTATACATTGGGGAGACCCGCTGCAGACTGGGAGACCGTTTCGCCGAACACCGGCGCTCAGTCCTCCAGCAGTGGCGGGATCTCCCTGTGGCCACACACTTCAATTCCAAAGACCATTCCCACTCCGATATGTCTGTCCATGGCCTCCTCTACCGTCAAGATGAGGCCACATGCAGGTCGATGTAGCAATACCTTATCTCCCACCTAGGTAGCCTCCTGCCTGCCGGCATGAACATTCAACTCACAGACCTCCATTGATACCCCTGCCCCCCCCTTACCCCCATCCTTATCTATAATTTTAGTCTGGTTCTCTTTCTCCCTTTCCCCCCTCACTACATTCTCCCCCCAGCCCTACCTTTCTTTCTCTTTTATTTCCCATAATTCTCCACCTTCCCCCTAGCCCATTTCCCTCCAGCCTATCACTTCCTAGCTCTCTACTTCATCCCTCCCCCCACTTCTTATCCCCCCTCGACCATCCCATGTTACTTCACTCCTGATGAAGGGTTTCAGCCCAAAACGTTGTCACTACCTCCTCCCATAGATGCTGTCTGGCCTGCTGAGTTCTGCCAGCATTTTGTGTTTTTATTTATTTCCAGCATCTGCAGATTCACTCATGTTGCTCTTTCATATTTACACTTCTTACAATACCTTCAAGTTAGACATTTCTTACAAAAATATTTAAGTAATCTTCCTTGCATATTAGAGGCCGACCTGTAAGATACTATTATGAGTATGAATCCTTTGATGAAGGGTACCATTGGAAGAATTTATAATTTATTATTACAATGGGATAAGCACCCTTTTTTTAAGATTAAACAAGAATGGGAAAAAGAACTTTGACTTTTATAATGGAGGACTGGATGCAGATCTTGAAGTTTGTTAACTCTTCCTCGATTTGTGCTAGCCATTCATTGATTCAATTTAAATTGTACATCATTACTATTTGACAAAGGAGAGATTGTCTAAAATCTTTCCTAATGTTGAAAGTTATTGTGATAGATGTAAAACTGAGACAGCTACACTGACACACATGTTTTGGTCTTGTTCTATACTGGAACAGTTTTGGAAGTCAGTTTTTTCTACAATTTCTAAAGCACTTAAAATACATTTACAACCTAACAAATTAACTCTGCTCTTTGGAATTGTCACAATGTGGGGGGGGGGGGGGCAAGAGTGCAGGAGGAGGACCCAAACGCAGGACACAAACATGTTTTGTAAGGTTAACTAAATAGAATTTATTACTATTTACAAGGAGAGCCATGACGCAAGGATAGAACAGAGAGAAATCAAGGAGAGCAAAGAGGAAGCGAGAGTAGGCATAATGGACGAGGACTCAGGCCCAGGACTAGGCTGGGACTCAGGGTCTGGGGGCTAGGATTTGGAGCTCAGGGATCAGAGCCAAAGCTCGGAACACAGACCTCGGAGCTTTAACTTGATACTGGAACCTTGGAGCCAGAGCCGGGACTTCATACTCGTAACACCACAGCCGGGACTTGAGCACAGGAACACATAACACAGAGCCGGGACCCCTCCTTGGGGCAGGACATAGGGCCGGGACTCATACACGGAACACAAACGACAGTCCACTCAAGTAGCGGCAAACGGCCCGCCTACTGAGCTGGTTACGAGACGACAAAACAACGACAGTCCACTTGAGTAGCGGCAAACGGCCCGCCTACTGAGCTGGTTACGAGACGACAAAACAACGAGAGTCCAATCAAGTAGTGGCAAACAGCCTGCCTACTGAGCTGGATACGAGACCACACAATGGACGGTACTATAACAGACAAGTTTGCTCCAAGCAGCGGGAGTTCTTGACACACTCTGGTGGGTTAACCTTGCCCAGACCCGCTCTGGCAAGGGAAGGCGGCTTGCTGGCACTTGCTCCGGCAAGAAACTTAGTTGGCTCTGGCTAGATGACTTTGGCTCGCACTAACTTCATTAATGCTCTTGCGCTGAATGGCTGAAGCCGGAGACTTATAAACTACCAGTTCGGTCAAGAGTAAATTGCCTTTAATCACCAAGCCCAAGGGACATGGGAGAACCAGGAATTAAAGGGAAACAAGGAGTCAACGGTCCGGATCGTAACACAACCTAGGTAAATTGAAAGGGAATCCAATCCAGACCATGACAGGAATAATAGCTCAAAATATCCGTGATATTTCTTTGCCTGACCAACATGTTATTGCGTTTGTTACACTGATAGCTAGGAGGGCCATTCTATTGAAGTGGAAGGATACGTCGGCTCCCACTCTGTCACAATGGTTCTCTCAAGTGATGTTATGTCTAAGTTTGGAGAAAATTAGAAGTCGAACCTTTGAACCTATGTTTGATTTTGAGAAAAGATGGGGTTCATTTGCTCGTTACTACCATTTGAGTTAATTGATAGATTTCCTCCACGATCTAATTGTAAATTTTGGTATAATTTTTTTTGCTGGTGGTTTGATGTTTATCTTTAGAAGCTTTTTGTATGATGCATGGCTCCAGGGTTGAACACCTAATGGGTTCTTTTTTTCTCTCACATTTTTCTTGCTTTAGTAGGCTTTTTTCCTTTTCTCTTTTTTTTGTGTCACCATATATTTCAATCTTTAATTTTTTTTCTTTTCAGACATGGTAAGTGTTATTTACTTCAATACACTCTTGTTATTTTGGATAATAATAATAATAATAATAATAATAATAATATTTGAAAAGAAAGGCTGACCCATTCAATGCAGTTAACCAGAAATAAACTGCGAACACTGTGGTTACAAAAAAATATGTTCCAGACCAGTTTGACAGACTCTCAATTACTTTTCTTCTGTTTTTCTTTTTAAGTAGCTGAATATATAAGGGAATCAACATTTTTCTAGCCAAAGCTTCAGGAAATTCATTTTATTTACCATCAGCATTAAAGCTGATCTAGTGTAATTTATGTTCTTTTCGATTAACATACCTGATTAACCTGTTGCCTCATCCACCACTCCATGAATGTCACATATTCTTCAACCAGCTGAGTGCTAAGTGAACTGAGTGTTGTGTTCTGAGTTGCTGCTGCTATGGAGACTTGTACCAATGGAACCAGCAACAGGTAGTTTGATTCTGAAAGACACATGCTGGGGGGTTGAATATTCTGGTAGTAAGACAGGACATTCCTCATGGCCCAGGCTGCATCTGTAAGCAAATTCACAACTCCATAACAACATTGCAGAAATTTATAAATTGTGACCAACTAACACAAAACAATGATTTGAGGTATAACAAGACCTTAAAGAATCAGAATTAGGTTTATTATCACCGGCATGTGATGTGAAATTTGTTAACTTAGCAGCAGCAGTTCAATACAATACATAATATAGAAGAGAGAAAAAAAAATAAAAAAAATAAGTAAATCAATTACAGTATACGTAACAACACAGACAAAATGCTGGTGGAACACAGCAGGCCAGGCAGCATCTATAAGGAGAAGCACTGTTGACGTTTCGGGCCGAGACCCTTCGTCAGGACTAACCGAAAGGAAAGATAGTAAGAGATTTGAAAGTAGTGGGGGGAGGGGGAAATGCAAAATGATAGGAGAAGACCGGAGGGGGTGGGATGAAGCTAAGAGCTGGAAAGGTGATTGGCGAAAGTGATACAGAGCTGGAGAAGAGAAAGGATCATGGGACGGGAGGCCTTGGGAGAAAGAAAGGTGGGGGGAAGCATCAGAGGGAGATGGAGAACAGGCAGAGTGATGGGCAGGGAGAGAGATAAAAAACTAAGTATGTCTGGGATGGGGTAAGAAGGGGAGGAGGGGCATTAACGGAAATTAGAGAAGTCAATGTTCATGCAATCAGGTTGGAGGCTACCCAGCCGGTATATAAGGTGTTGTTCCTCCAACCTGAGTTTGGATTCATTTTGACAGTAGAAGAGGCCATGGATAGACATATCAGAATGGGAATGGGACATGGAATTAAAATGTGTGGCCACTGGGAGATCCTGCTTTCTCTGGCGGACCGAGCATAGGTGTTCAGTGAAACGGTCTCCCAGTCTGCGTCAGGTCTTGCCAATATATAAAAGGCCACACCTGGAGCACCGGACGCAGTATACCACACCAGCCGACTCACAGGTGAAGTGTTGCCTCACCTGATAGGACTGTCTGGGGCCCTAAATGGTGGTGAGGGAGGAGTGTAAGGGGAGGTGTAGCACTTGTTCCGCTTACAAGGATAAGTGCCAGGAGGGAGATCGATGGGAAGGGAATGGGGGGACAAGTGGACAAGGGAGTCGCGTAGGGAGCAATCCCTGCGGAAAGCAGAAAGGGGGGGGAGGGAAAGATGTGCTTGGTAGTGGGATCCCGTTGGAGGTGGCGGAAGTTACGGAGAATTATACGTTGGACCCGGAAGCTGGTGGGGTGGTAGGTGAGGACAAGGGGAACCCTATCCCGAGTGGAGTGGCGGGTGGATGGGGTGAGGGCAGATGTGCGGGAAATGGGAGAGATGCGTTTGAGAGCAGAGTTGATGGTGGAAGAAGGAAAGCCCCTTTGTTTAAAAAAGGAAGACATCTCCTTCGTCCTGGAAAGAAAAGCCTCATCCTGAGAGCAGATGCGGCGGAGACGGAGGAATTGTGAGAAGGGGATAGCATTTTTGCAAGAGACAGGGTGGGAAGAGGAATAGTCCAGGTAGCTGTGAGAGTCTGTAGGCTTATAGTAGATATCAGCAGTTAAGCCATCTCCAGAAATGGAGACAGAAAGATCAAGAAAGGGGAGGGAGGTGTCGTAAATTTGAGGGCAGGGTGAAAGTTGGAGGCAAAGTCAATGAAGTCAACGAGCTCAGCAGGCGCGCAGGAGGCAGCGCCAATGCAGTTGTTAATGTAGCAAAGGAAAAGAGGGGGATGGATACCTGTATAGTACAATATATGTACATTGAATAGATTAAAAACTGTGCAAAAACAGAAATACTTGATATTTAAAAAGTGAGGTACTATCCAAGGGTTCAATGTCCATTTAGGAATCGGACGGCAGAAGGGAAGAAGCAGTTCCTGAATCACTGAGTGTGTGCTTTCAGGCTTCTTGAACCTCCTACCTGATGGTAACAGTGAGTAAAGGGCATGCCCTGTGTGCTGGTTCTTAATAATGGATGTTTCCTTTCTGAGACTCTGCTCCCTGAAGATGTCCTGGGTACTTTGTAGGCTAGTACCCAAAATGATGCTGACTAGATTTACAACCCTCTGAAGCTTCTTTCTGTCCTGTGCAGTAGCCTTCCCCCCACTCCATACCAGACAGTAATGCAGCCTGTCAACATTCCATAGATCCACAACTCTCTGGGTGAAGAAGTTTTTCCTGAACTCAGTTCTAAATGGCCTACCCCTTATTCTTAAACTGTGGCTTCTGGTTCTGGACTCCCCTAACATCGGGAACATGTTTCCTGCCTCTAGCATGTCCAATCCCTTAATAATCGTATATGTTTCAATCAGATCCCTTCTCATCCTTCTAAATTCCAGTGTATACAAGCCCAGTCACTCCAATCTTTCAACACATGACAGTCCCACCATCCCAGGAATCAACCTTGTGAACCTACGCTGCACTTCCTCAATAGCAAGAATGTCCTTCCTCAAGTTTGGAGACCAAAACTGAACACAATACTCCAGGTGTGGTCTCACCAGGGCCCTGAAAAACTGCAGAAGGATCTCTTTGCTCCTATACTCAACTCCCCTTGTTATAAGGCCAATGTGCCATTAGCTTTCTTCACTGCCTGCTGTACCTGCATGCTTACTTTCAGTGACTGATGAACAAGGACACCTAGATCTCGTTGTACTTCCCCTTTTCCTAACTTGACACCATTCAGATAGTAATCTGCCTTCCTGTTCTTGCCACCAAAGTGGATAACCTCACATTTATCCACATTAAACTGCATCTGCCATGCATCTGCCCTCTCACCCAAACTGTCCAAGTCACCCTGCATTCTCCTAACATCCTCCTCATATTTCACACTGCCACCCAGCTTTGTGTCATCTGCAAATTTGCTTGTTACTTTTAATCCCTTCATCTAAATCATTAATGATTTAACTACATAACACCTCATAGGCCTGATTTTATCCTCACAAATCAATGAATATGTAGTAAATAAAGATCACTCCCTACTTGTACATAGTTTTCTCCTTTCGCTTGTTCTTTCTTTCCTCTCTTCTATAAGTGTATACCTCAGATAAATATTATGTGGAGATTTGTGGCATATATGACTAGATTATATGTACAATATCTGAAATACATCTTATGGAAATGTTTGTTTGATGACGAACTTCAATAAAAAATAAATTACAAAAAAAAAGAGATTGCGTCTGCCGTTGACTTATTGTGCCAATAGGCAAATTGCAATGGGTCCAGATCCTTGCTGAGGCAGGAGTTCAGTCTAGTCATGACCAACCTCTCAAAGCATTTAATCACTATCGATTGAGTACTACCGGATGATAGTCATTAAGGCAGATCACATTATTCTTCCTAGGCACTGGTATAATTGTTGCCTTTTTGAAGCAAATGGGAACTTCCGCACGTAGCAGTAAGAGGTTGAAAATTTCCTTGAATACTCCCGCTAGTTGGTTGGCACAAGTTTTCAGAGCCTTACCAGATACTCCACCTGGATCTTCCACCTTGCAAGGGTTCACTCTCTTTAAAGACAGCTTAACATCGGTCTCTGAGGCAGAGATCAGAGGGTTATCAGGTGAAGCAGGGACCTTCACAGTTGTAGTTGTGTTCTTCCTTTCAAAGTGGGCATAGAAGGCATTGAGTTCATCTGATAGTGAAGCATCGCTGCCATTCATGCTATTGGGTTTCGCTTTGTAGGAAGTAATGTCTTGCAAACCCTGCCAGAGTTGCTGTGCTTCTGATGTCACCTCCAACCTCATTCGAAATTGTTTCTTCATCCTTGAGATAGGCCTCTGCAAATCATACCTGGTTTTCTGGTACAGATGATGTACCTCCTGGTTCATCCACGGCTTTTGGTTTGTTAATATACAGTAAACCTTTGCAGGCACACACTCATCCTCACAGGTTTTAATGAAGTCAGTAACAACTGTAGCATACTCATCCAGGTTCTTAGATGAGTCCCTGAATACAGTCCAGTCCATCGATTAAAAGCAGTTCTGTAGGCGCTCATGTGCTTCCCTTGTCCATACCTTCTTGGTCCTCATTACTGGTGCTGCAGTCTTCAGTCTCTGCCTATACTTAGGGAGTAGAAGTACAAACAGGTGATCAGACTTCCCGAAGTGAAGTCGTGGAATAGCATGGTAGGCATCCTTGATGGTGGTGTAACAATGGTCTAGTGTGTTGTTTCCTCTGGTATTGCAAGTGATCTGTTGATGGTAATTGTTTAGTGATTTTTTCAGATTGGCCTGGTTAAAACATCCCAAAACAATGGTGAAGGCATTAGGGTGTGCTGTTTCATGCATGTTGATCCCATTGCTCAGATCATCTAAAGCCTGAGTGACGATGGCCTGAGGTAGAATGTATACTGCCACCAAAATGACCCCAGATGACTCCCATGGTAGGTAAAAAGTATGGCACTTAACTACTAGATATTCTAGGTTTGGTGAGCAGAATTGGGACTGCACTGATATATTTGTTCACCAAGAAGAGCTGATAATGAGGCATACTCCTCCACCTCTGCTTTTGAGAGACTCTATAGATCTATCCTGACGGACGGTGTATAGTAAACCTGTCGATCTGAATTGCTGCATCCAGTACGGAAGGGGTTAACCAGGATTCCATGAGACAAAGGAAACACACGATCCTAATGTTCCTCTGATTCAGCACACTTGGTCTGAGATCATTGATTTTACTCACCAGAGACTGCACATTTGCCATTAAGATTATCGGTATAGGGAGTTTAAAACCAGGTCATTTGGCTCCACCATTCCATCAGGGCTGATTTATTATTCCCCTCAACCCCATTATCTTTGACTCCCTTACTAATCAACCGCCGCTTTAAATATACCCAATATCTTACTCCACAACTGCCTATGGCATTACATTCCCCAGATTCACTACCTTTTGGCTAAAGAAATTCCTCATCTCTGTTCTAAATGGATGTCCTTCTATTCTGTGTCTGTGTCATGTGTCCTTGGCTCCGCCACTGTGAAAAAACATCCTCCTCACATCAACTCTATCTAGGCCTTACAATATTTGAAAGGTTTCAATGCAATTCCCTCCTCATTCTTCTAAACTCCAGCAAGTAAAGCCATCAAACAATCCACCCATATGTTAACCCTTTCATTTATGGGAACATTACTGGCACAGTCGTAAAACAATGATGAATTTACATAGCAACTTTAATGTTAGAAGCCCTTAGATATTTCACAAATGAGTGTAATTAAAACAAAATTTTACATTGATTATATAAGTCAATTCTAAGTTTAAAACTCTGGTAAATGAGGCAGACATTAAGGAGAATCACAAATGAAGAACAGCAAGAAGTTTAAGAATCGTACTAGAGTTGAGAGAGCAATAAGCAAGAAGTTGGAACAAGCGCCAAAGGGACTGCATGGCTAGAGCTGGTCACAGAGAAAGGGAATGGAGATAATGTGGGGATTTGTAAACGTGGATGAGAGGCTTTGAATCAAAGTATTGGCCATTCAGGCTGAAAAATGCCTTGGTATAGTTTAGGGGTTTTGGTTATGTTCAAAGTTCATTAGGAGAGGATGATAGGAGATTAATCAGGAGCCCAGTAAAATTATTTATTCCTAATTAGTCAAAATCATGTATGAGGGATTCAGTAATAAATGGGCTGAGCCAAAAATGGAGTCAGGCTACAAAATAGAGATAATTGAGTCATGCAGTGTAAACATAGGCTCTTCAGCGCATGTCCATGCTGGACATCCAAATGCATATCTACACCATTTCCACTTACCACAATTCTGTGTTGTTTCTAGTGCCCATGTAAACACTTTTAAATACTGTGTGAAAATAGGCCATCTATAGCATAGGCATGGATGACTACTGAAACATGAAACAGCTCAAGAAAGGTTAAATTGAGCTGCCAGCTTGATCAAAATTTATTAATGAATGCTAAGACATCAACGATCCTTTAGAAACAAAATTAAATATTGAAAATCTCCAATAAAACCAGAAAACATTGGAAATCACTATACCTCAATACTGAATCTGTATATAGGAGGGAGAATAAAAATTTAGTTGAATGGTGCCATAACAACCTCTCACTCAATGTTAGTAAAACCAAACAGCTGATTATTGACTACAGGAAGAAGAAACTGGAGGTTCATGAGCTAGTCCACATTAGGAGATCAGCAGTAGAGAGGGTCAGTAACCCTAAATTCCTTGAAGTCAGAGAATCTGATATGATAATGTCCAGATTCATGACCCTATTTAGATTCATAGAGTCATAAAGCCCTTTGCCTAGCAGATCCATGCTGACCTATTTGCTCTTCTCTTTCCTATCTTATTTGGTAACAATAGGATCATATCCTTCTATGCTTTTTGTTGGTGTCCATTCCTTAAACACAGTAGCTGTATCCGATTATGGCTGGCAGGCCTTGTATATGTCCTCCCTGTTGCATATTTAATATTTCAGTAATTGAGTAATATTGTAAATATATTGTTTAAGTATTCTTTGCTGTTTACATAATGCATTATGGGTTATATGTAAAAGTATGTAAATTGCATATGTCATGACACTACCACGAGATAAACATGCACCTCACTTAAAGTAAAACAAAGTTAAACTCACATTTCAGACTACCATCTTTGCTATAAATTAGTAATGTTTTGGAGTTACAAAACATAACAGTGGTGACTAGGCATTTTTAAAATGAACCCTAGATGATTACCTGCTTGTAAGAAAAGGTTGAAAACGGAAAAATTCATGGGTTCATAAGAAGTGAGTACCGGGTGATAATGATCATTAAAAAAAGAACAGAAATGGCTAGCTATATCTGGAAGATTGAGACTGTTGATTACAACAGATAACTGGATTTTGTATACTGAACAAATTGAGCAGTGTTTTAAAGCAAATGGAATAGCCAATAAGAAACAAGCACCATTTTGCTGAGTGCATTGGACTTAAAGGTTTACAGTTTGCTTTGAAGTTTAATTGCTCCAACCAAACCAGCTGAAATGAGCTTTACTCATATCGTGAAAGTAATACAGGAACATTTAAAACCAATAATTTAGAACAAGCTGCTATATTTCATAAGGAGTTTGAAGGTTTGTTAACTAAACACTCAAACTTCTATAGATATACTGTGGAGAGCATTCTGACAAGCTGCATCACTGTCTGCTACGGGGCAGGGGGAGGGGTGGGCTACTGCACAGGACCAAAAAGAAGCTACAGAAAGTTGTAAAAGTATCAGCTTCACCTTGGTTACTGGCCTCTGTAGTACCTAAGACATTTTCAAGGAACGGTGCTTCAGAAAGGTGATGCCCATTATTAGCAATTCCCATCACCAGGGCATGCCCTCTTCTCATTGTTACCATCAGGGACGAGGTCTAGAAGGCTGAAGGCACACACTCAGCGATTCAGGAACAGCTTCTTTCCCTCTGCCATATGATTCCTAAATGTACTGTGAACCCATGAACACTACTTCACTTTTTAAAAATATTTCTGTTTTTGCACTATTTTCAATATACAGTTGGCCCTCCTTATCCACAAATTCTGCATGCGTGAATTCAACCAACTGCAAATCGAGAAAAAGCAGAGCGGCAGAGGATGAGAGGTGACCTGATAGAGGTGTATAAGATGATAAGAGGCATTGATCATGTGGATAGTCAGAGGCTTTTTCCCAGGGCTGAAATGGCTAACATGAGAGGGCACAGCTTTAAGGTGCTTGGAAGTAGGTACCGAGGTGATGTCAGGGGTAATTTTTTTACGCAGAAAGTGGTGAGTGTGTGGAATGTGCTGCTGGAGACGGTGGTGGAAGCAGATACGATAGGGTCTTTTAAGAAACTCCTGAATAGGTACATGGAGCTTAGAAAAATAGAGGGCTATGGGTAACCTTAGGTAACTTCTAAGTAAGTACATGTTCGGCATAGCATTGTGGGCCGAAGGGCCTATATTGTGCCATAGGTTTTCTATGTTTCTAAGAATGAAAGCGAGATGAAAGTTGAAATTGGACCACTGGAAAATGATGCTGATGAGGTAGTAATGGGGGATGAAGAAATGGGCAATGAATTTAGTAAGTACTTTGCTTCAGTCTTTAATTTGGAAGACACTAGCTGTATGACAGAGGTCTGTGAGTGGCAGGAAGCAGGACTGAGTGCCATTCTATTACAAAGGAAATGGTGCTAGGGAAACTGAAAGGTTTTAAGGTAGATAAGTCATCTGGACCAGATGGACTACATCCCAGAGTCCTGAAAGAGGTTGCTGAAGAGATAACAGATGCATTGGTCATGATCTTTCAAGAATCACTTGATTCTGGCATGGTCCTGGAGGACTGGAAAATTGCAAATGTCACTCAAAAAGAGAAGAAGGCAAAAGAAAGAAAATTATAGGCTAGTTAGCTTAACCTCGGTGGCTGGGAAAGTGTTGGAGTTCATTATTAAGGACGAGATGTTGGCGTAATTGGAGACTAATGATAAAATAAGTCAACATCAGTATGGTTTCTGCCAAGCAATATCTTACCTGACAAATCTTGTAGAGTATTTTGAGGAAGTAACAAGCAGTGTGGACAAAGGAGAGGTAGTGGATGTCATCTACTTAGATTTTCAGAAGGAATTTGATAAGGTGCCTCACATGAGGCTGCTTAACAGGATAAAATCCTATGGTGTTACAGAAAGTATACTGGCATGGAAAGCAGAATGGCTAACAGGCTGGAGACAGCAAGTGGGAATAAAAGGGGCCTTTTCTGGTTGACTGCCAGTGACTAGTGGTTTTCCACAGAGGTCAGTATTGGGACCACTACTTTTCATATTGTTTGTCAATGATATAAATAGTGGAATTGATGTTCTTTGTGGTAAAGTTTGCAGATGATACAAAGATAGGTAGAGGAGTAGGTAGTGCTGAAGAAGCAACGCAACTGCAGCAGGACTTAGATAAAAAGGTACAATGGACAAAAAAGTGGCAGATGGAATACAGTGTTGGGAAAAGTATGATAATGCATCTTGGTAAAAGGAATAATAGTGCAGACTATTAACTAAATGGGGAGAATGTTCGAACATCAGAGGTGCAGAGGGATTTGGGAATCCTCGTTCAAGAGTCCCAGAAGGTAAACTTACAGGCTGAGTCTGTGGTAAAGAGGGTAAATGCAATGTTGGCATTTATTTCAAGGGGAATAGAATATAAAAACAAGAAAATAATGCTGAAGCTATATAAGACATTAGTCAGGCTGCACTTGGAGTACTGTCAACAGTTTTAGTTTCTCTATCTCAGAAAGAATGTGTTGTCATTGAAGAGAGTCCAGAGGAGGTTCACGAGGATGATTCCAGGAACGGGGGTTAACATATGAGGAACATTTGACAGCTTTGGGCCTGTACTCACCAGAATTTAAAAGAATGTGTCAGGTTCTCATTGAAACCTACTCAATGTTGAAAATACTGGATAAGGTGGATGTGGAGAGAATATTTCCTCTGGCAGGAGTATCAACAACTAAAGGGCACTGCCTCAAAATTGAGAGGAAACCTTTTAGAGCAGAAGTAAGAGGAACTTTTTTAGCCAACAAGAGGTGAATCATGAAATGCTCTGCCACAGACTGTGTTGGAGGCCAAGACCGTGGGTATGTTCAAAGTGGTTGATAGCTCCTGATTGGTTGGGGGATCAAGGGATATGGTGAGAGGTCAGGTGTATGGGGTTGAACAGGATTTGGGAACAGCCATGAGGAAATGGTGCAGTGGACATAATGGGCTGTAATGTCTAATTCTGCTCCTATGTCTTATGATCTAAACAATCTGTCTACATAAGTGTTCCTCCAGTTCCTGCTGACCTATAATATCTTCTCATCAGAGAGACAATCCTCTTCTTTTAAGTCTAGTCATGTGGCTTCACTGAATTATCCTCTAAGATTATCTTCTCTAATGAAAGTTGTTATGTCCTCCTTCAACAAGAAGGCAACTCTTCCTCCTATCTTGCCCTCATTTCCGCATTGGTGTATCTACGGAAAATAGTGCCTATGGCAAGCACTGAAATTGCACTCCTGTCCAAACATCTGACACCCATCTTTTAGATAACTTTACCATAATATCAGCTCAAAACTACAAGTTAAGCTTGTTAATCTTTTAATTAACAAATTATGGCACTACATGAAAATTATAACTGCACCTTCCTTGCTTTCACTGATGCAAATTGGTCTATGATGTGATCAAAGTCAGTTTTTTCAGTTTCTTCTCTTTCTACACTCAGCAGGGCAAGATCACAGTCTGGAGGCTCTCAAATAGGAAAGTATTAGTTTTAACTTGCTGAATGATCTCTCACAGCTGGCAATGGAAATTGCAATGGTTAGCATTATCTGAATAACAATGCGAAGATTGGGGAAGGCGCTCTGATCTCCATACTGAATAATAAATTCAAGAAGCTCTTCAGGTCTTGATATTTTCATGTTGATCTGCCTTGATAGCAACATTCTGCAATCCAAAATTTCTTCATATAGCTGCTGTCCATCAACATCAGAACTGTACAAATCGCCCGAATTTTTGCACTTCGTTACTGTTGGCACTGTAACACAGTCTCTCGACATCGAGAAGGAACCCAAACTTGGCGTCAGTGTCATGCAAACGAGCAAACCTTTCATCCATTTCTCTGTGAAGACGGTCGAGTGTTCCCTTCAGGACTCTTTCCATTTCCTCCTTAGCTGTTAACCCAGCGACTCTCGAGTTCTCATCAGCCATTCGTTTCTTTCGTTTCTGACATCTTTCAACTTCAATATTCCATTCTTGACAGAGACTGACACATTTATACTTTATCCACCTTCGGATTCTAATAAACTTGTAGCAGGTGCAGGTGACTCCATGGAACGTGTCGAACTACTTGTTCCAGGCTTTTCAAAGAAGGACATGAAGAACTTTCTCAACTTCTTGGCTTCCACTGCCTCCAACTTTCGTCTCTTCCGTCCTTCAGCTCCACTTTCCTTCTTCTTCGTGAAGAAACATTTCATTGTCTTCTTACACAATGCTCTGAAATAAGGCCATCCTAGTGCTTCTCACCCATGGTAATCAAAGACAGATCATACATCTGAAGAAATTTCTTTTTTCACTATCCAAGGATGGCTTGTCTGACTTTAATAGGAACTGCTCAGTAGCGCCCAGGGCACGTGCCATACCTGCCATACTTTAGATACGTCACTGCACTTCCATCACACCTGCAACGTCTGTACTCTGCTACATTGAGCTACTTTTCTGCCCTTTCCTCAGTCATATTTCAGTTACGGCTGTGATATCCCAGTTGCCAGAGTCAATCCACACCCTGAGGTTATCTGTTAAGCCTCTTGCTTTTTAATAAATACAGTTTAAACCAATAGTCTTTCCTCCCCCTTTAGTGTCCTTCTGTCTATCCCAAAGACTAAACTTGCTCTTGTTGGCTACGCTATTCAAACAAAGAACAATACAACACAGTACAGACTCTTTGAGATACGGTCTTGTGTGAACATCTTAACTTACTCTAAGATCAGTCTAATCCTTGCTTCCCATATCCATGTGCCTATCCAAGGAGTCTCTTAAATGTCCTAATGTATCTGCCTCTACCACCACCCTTGGCACACCTAGCACATTTTGTATTTAAAAAAACCTACCTCTGACCTTTTCCCTATGCTTTCCTCCCAACAGCACTCTTCAGAGCCCTGCCATTTCCTGTACAAGTTCTGCCTTAGCTTAACTTCCCAAAATGCCACACTGCACACTTATTCAAGTTCATTTCCAGTAGAGATGAGAACTGAGCAATACCGTGGCTGATGAGAAATTAGAGTGTAATTTTGTGTTCAGTTCTGGTTGCCCAATTATAAGAAAGATGTGATCTGGCATTTTGCATTCTCTGAAGGTGTTCCGTAAGGCTTGGAGCGAAATGTGTGGCCTTGAGGCCAAGAAGCCTGGAGACAGGGTGGGAGCCCATGATCAACTCCATTTCTCACCAATATCAACAATTAAAGCACCGAGTAAGATTGAAATCGCCAATGTGAGCGTGGAAGGTGAGTGGGTGTTCAGCACAGCCCACCAGCCACGGTAACCAACCCACAGCCCACCAACCACCAGCCCACCAGTAGCTCACGGCTACTGGACAAATGTGTCTGCATGTAACAGTGTCTCTTTCCCCCTTGCTCACTGCTCCTGAAGAAAGGTCCCTGCGTTCAAAAGGTCTCTCTTTTCCTCAATGCTACAGGAAGATGGTGCCAGAGTTCTGGACTCTGGGCTATGTTAAATCGATGTGGTTTGTGGATTGGACTCTGTACTTCATGTTATGATGTGTTCCTAGTTTCTGGTTGCTCCTAGTTTTTGTTGCTATTTTGGGCGATTTTGAAGTGGGGTGACCTGCAGATAACGAACACTGAGCTAAACTGAATAGGCCTGGACTCTTCCGATTTTGTTTTTTATATTCTGTGTTTTTTGCTCATTTTTGTTGCTGTTCGTGCAATTTGTCTTTTTATGTATGTGGGAGAGGGGTTTGATGTTTTTCTTTTTCTTTAAATGGGTTCTTTGGTTTTCTTTGTTTTGTGGCTGTCTGTGGGGAAGACAAATCTTGAGGTTGTAAATTGCATAGCATATTTTGATTGTTTTGGGGGATTTTAACCAGGCCAGTCTGAAAAAATCACTACGCGATTAACATCAACAGATCTCTTGCAATATCAGAGGAAATAACACATGGACCACTGTTTCAGCACCATCAAGAATGACCACCATGCTATTCCATGCCATCACTTCGGGAAGTCTGATCACCTAGCTGTACTTCTACTCCCTGGGTATAGGCAGAGACTGAAGACTGCAGCACCAGTAGTGAGGACCAAAAAGGTATGGACAAGGGAAGCACAGGAGTGCCTACAGGACTGCTTTGAATCAGTGGACTGGATTGTATTCAGGGATTCATCTTTGAATCTGGATGAGTATGCTGCAATTGTTACCCTTCATTAAAACCTGTGTGGATGAGTGTGTGCCTACAAAGACTTCCTGTACATTCCCAAATCTAAAGTCGTGGATAGACAATAGACAATAGGTGCAGGAGTAGGCCATTCGGCCCTTCTAGCCAGCACCGCCATTCACTGTAATCATGGCTGATCATACACAATCAGTACCCCGTTCCTGCCCTCTCCCCATATCCCTTGACCCCGCTATCTATAAGAGCTCTATCTAACTCTCTCTAGAATGCATCCAGAGACCTGGCCTCCACTGCCTTCTGGGGCAGAGCATTCCACATATCCACCACTCACTGGGTGAAAAAGTTTTTCCGCATCTCTGTTCTAAATGACCTACCCCTTATTCTTAAACTGTGGCCTCTAGTTCTGGATTCACCCATCAGCGGGAACATGCTTCCTGCCTCCAGTGTGTCAAATCCCTTAATAATCTTATATGTTTCAATCAGATCCCCTCTCATCCTTCTAAATTCCAGTGTACACAAGCCCAGTCACTCCAATCTTTCAACATATGACAGTCCCGCCATTCCGGGAATTAACCTTGTTAACCTATGCTGCACTCCCTCAATAGCAAGAATGTCCTTCCTCAAATTTGGAGACCAAAACTGCACACAATACTCCAAGTGGGATCTCACCAGGGCCCTGTACAGCTGCAGAAGGACCTATTTACTCCTATACTCAATTCCTCTTGTTATAAAAGCTAGCATGCCATTAGCTTTCTTCACTGCCTGCTGTACCTGCATGCTTGCTTTCATTGACTGATGTACAAGGACACCTAGATCTCATTGTACTTCCCCTTTTCCTAACTTGACTCCATTTAGATAGTAATCTGCCTTCCTCTTCTTGCCACCAAAGTGGTTAACCTCACATTTATCCACATTAAACTGCATCTGCCATACATTTGCCCACTCACCCAACCTGTCCAAGTCACCCTGCATTCTCATAACATCCTCCTGACATTTCACACTGCCACCCAGCTTTGTGACATCAGCAAATTTGCTAATGTTACTTTTAATCCCTTCATCTAAATTATTAATGTATATTGTAAACAGCTGCGGTCCCAGCACCGAACCTTGCGGTACCCCACTGGTCACAGCCTGCCATTCCGAAAGGGACCCGTTAATCACAACTCTTTGTTTCCTGTCAGCCAGCCAATTTTCAATCCATATCAGTACTCTGCCCCCAATACCATGTGCCCTAATTTTGTCCACTAATCTCCTATGTGGGACTTCATCAAAAGCTTTCTGGAAGTCCAGGTACACTACATCCACTGGCTCTCCCTTGTCCATTTTCATAGTTACATCCTCAAAAAACTCCAGAAGATTAGTCAAGCATGATTTTTCCTTCATAAATCCATGCTGACTCGGACTGATCCTTCTACTGCTATCCAAATGTGTCGTAATTTCCTCTTTTATAATTGACTCCAGCATCTTTCCCACCACTGACGTCAGGCTAACCGGTCTATAATTCCCTGTTTTCTCTCTCCCTCCTTTCTTGAAAAGTGGGACAACATTAGCCACCCTCCAATCAGCAGGAACTGTTCCTGAATCTATAGAACATTGGAAAATGATTACCAATGCGTCCACGATTTCTAGAGACACCTCTTTAAGTACCCTGGGATGCAGACCATCAGGTCCCGGGGACTTATCAGCCTTCAGACTCAACAGTCTATCCAACACCGTTTCTTGCCTAATATAAATTTCCTTCAGTTCATCCTTTACCATAGTTCCTTTGGCCACTATTACATCTGGGAGATTGTTTGTGTCTTCCCTAGTGAAGACAGATCCAAAGTACCTGTTCAACTCATCTGCCGTTTCCTTGTTCCCCATAATAAATTCACCCGTTTCTGTCTTCAATGGCCCAATTTTGGTCTTAACTATTTTTTTGCTATTCACATACCTAAAGAAGCTTTTACTATCCTCCTTTATATTCTTGGCTAGTTTACCTTCGTACCTCATTTTTTCTTGGTGTATTGCCTATTTTGTTATCTTCTGTTGCTCTTTAAAAGCTTCCCAGTCCTCCGGTTTCCCGCTCATCTTTGCTGTGTTATACTTCTCTTTTATTTTTATACTGCCCTTTACTTCCCTCGTCAGCCACGGCCGTCCCTTACTCCCCTTAGGATCTTTCTTCTTCTTTGGAATGAACTGATCCTGCACCTTCTGCATTATTCCCAGAAATACCTGCCATTGTTGTTCCACTGTCTTCCCTGCTAGGGTATTGTTCCATTGAACTTTGGCCAGCTCCTCCCTCATAGCTCCACAGTTCCCTTTGTTCAACTGTAATACTGACACATCCGATTTTCCCTTCTCCTTCTCAAATTGTAGGTTAAAACATATCACATTATGGTCACTACCTCCTAATGGTTCCTTTACCTCGAGGTCCCTGATCAAATCCGGTTCATTGCACAACACTAAATCTAGAATTGCCTTCTCTCTGGTAGGCTCCAGTACAAGCTGTTCTAAGAATCCATCTTGGAGGCACTCTACAAACTCCCTTTCTTGGGATCCAGTACCATTCTGATTCTCCCAGTCTACCTGCATGTTGAAATCCCCCATGACAACTGTACCATTACCTTTGCGACATGCCAATTTTAACTTTTCATTCAACTTACACCCTACATCCAGACTGCTGTTTGGGTGCCTGTAGATAACTCCCACTAGGGTCTTTCTACCCTTAGAATTTCTCAGTTCTATCCATACTGACTCTACATCCCCAGATTCTATGTCCCCCCTCGCAAGGGACTGAATATCATTCCTCACCAACAGAGCCACCCCACCCCCTCTGCCAGTCAGTCTGTCCTTTGTATATCCTTGAATATTCATTTCCCAGGCCCTGTCCGCTTGAAGCCATGTCTCAGTTATTCCCACAACATCGTACTAGCCAATTTCCAACTGAGCCTCAAGCTCATCTACTTTATTCCTTATACTTTGTGCATTCATATATAATACTTTTAATTCGGTACTCCCCTCTCCTTTCATATCAATTCCTATTTCACTTGGACATACTGTACGATCTCTTCTTGAGCTTTCTACTCCATTGATTCTGTTGTCCTTTTCAACTTTTCTTATTTTCACTTTCCCTTTAACTCCATCCTTATATTTCCAGTTCATCCCCTCCCTCCCACTACTTAGCTTAAACACATCCGTGTTGCAGTGGCAAACCTGTCTGCCAGAATGCTGGTCCCCCGCCTATTAATGTGCAACCCGTCCCTTTTGTACAATTCATCCCTACCCCAAAACAGATCCCAGTGGTCCAAGAATGTAAATCCTTGCTTCCTGCACCAGTTCCTCAGCCACACATTCAGATCCATTATCTCCCTGTTCCTGCTCTCTCCAGCACAAGGAACTGGAAGCAAACCAGAGATAACCACCCTGGAAGTCCTGCTTTTCAGCCTTCTTCTGAGTTCTCTGAAGTCCCGCTGCAGAATGTCCTTCCTCTTCTTCCCGGTGTCATTTGTGCCGACATGCACTACCACTTCCGGCTGTTCACCTTCACCCTTGAGGATTCCCTGCAATTGGTCCGTGATGTCCTGAATCCTAGCACCAGGGAGGCAACACACCATCCTTAAATCTCGCCTGTTGCCGCAGAAACCCCCTTCCATACCTCTTACTATGGAGTCCCCTACTACCACGGCTCTTCCCGATGTCTGACTCCTCGGCTCTGCTTCTGCACCAATTTTCAGCTCGCAGACCTGTCCGCCTCTCAGACTTGCAGTATCTTCTGTCCTGACAGCTTCCAAGAAGGTGAACCTGTTTACAAGAGGTACATCCCCTGGGGTCTCCTGTACTTCAAGCATCCTTTCCTTCCTTATCGTCGCCCCCTTTCTCTCTTCCGGTATCCTCGGTGTAATGACCTCACTGTAGGTCCTGTCCAGAAAACCCTCGTTTTCACGGACAAACCTGAGGTCATCCAGTTCTTTCTTCAGTGCTGCAACATGCTCCTTCAGAAGCTGAATCTGGACACACTTTCCACAGCTGTAGCAGCTGGGGACACCATCAGTGTCTCTGACCTCCCACCATGCACGTAGCACACTGAATCAGCTTAGTGGTCATGTCTTCACCCTCTGCAATTGTGCCTGGCGTAGTCTCCTCGCCGAAGACTCTCGAGCCAAAGACTAGCACTTTTCACACCAGGCACTTCCCTCGACCAGGCCACTTCTGATGAAATATGAGGTACGTCGTTTGCTCAAGGCTAGATCTATGGCATTCAAGTCTGGCGACCCGGGTCTGTACCAGAAAACCAGGTATGATTTGCGGAGGGCTATTTCAAGGGCGAAGAGACAATTTCGAATGAGGCTGGAGGTGACATTGGATGTACGACAACTCTGGCAGGGTTTGCAAGACATTACTTCCTACATGAATGGCAGCGATGCTTCACTACCAGATGAACTCAATGCCTTCTATGCCCACTTTGAAAGGGAGAATATAATTACAGCTATGAAGATCCATGCTGCACCTGATGACCCTGGAAACTCTGTCTCAGAGGCCATTGTTAGGCTGTCTTTAAAGAGAGTGAACCCTCACAAGGCGTAAGGTCCCAATGGAGTACTGGGCGAAAGTTCCCACTTGCTTCAAATAGGCAACAATTATACCAATGCCTAAGAAGAATAATGTGAGCTGCCTTAATGAATATCGCCTGGAGTCACTCACATCTACAGTGATGAAATGCTTTGAGAGGTTGGTCATAACTAGACCGAACTCCTCAGCAAGGACCTGGACCCATTGCAATTTGCCTATTACCACAATAAATCAGCAGCAGATACAGTCTCAATGGCACTCCACATGGCCTTAGTCCACCTCGACAACACAAACACCTATGTCAGGATGCTGTTCATAGAACACTACAGCATAGTACCGGCCCTTCAGCCCTCCATGTTGTGACGACCCATATAATCCTTTAAAAAAGTACTAAACCCACACTACCCCATAACCATCCATTTTTCTTTCATCCATGTGCCTGTCCAAGAGGCTCTTAAATACCCCTAATGTTTTAGCCTTCACCACCATCCATGGCAAGTCATTCCAGGCACTCACAACCCTCTGTGTAAAAAACTTACCCCTGATGTCTCCCCTAAACTTCCCTCCCTTACTTTTATACATATGCCCTCTGGTGTTTGCTATAGGTGTCCTGGGAAACAGGTACTGACTATCCACCCTATCTATGCCTCTCATAATCTTGTAGACCTCTATCAAGTCCCCTCTCATTCTTCTACGCTCTAAAGAGAAAAGTCTCAGCTCTGCTAACCTTGCTTCATATGACTTGTTCTCTAAACCAGGCAACGTCCTGGTAAATCTCCTCTGCACCCTTTCCATAGCTTCCACATCCTTCCTATAATGAGGTGACCAGAATTGAACACAATAAGTGCGGTCTCACCAGAGGTTTGTAGAGTTGCAACATGAACTCTCTACTCAATCCCCCTGTTAATGAAGCCTAGCATCCCATAGGCCTTCTTAACTACCCTATCAACTGTGCAGTGACCTTGATGGATGTATGGATTTGAACCCCAAGGTCCCTTTGTTCATCCACACTCTTAAGTAACTGGCTATTAATCCTGTACTCAATCTTCTGGTTTGTCCTTCCAAAATGCATCACCTCACACTTGTCCGGATTGAACTCCATCAGCCATTTTTCTGCCCAACTCTGCAGCCTGTCTATATCCTCATGTAACCTTCGACAACCTACAGCTCCATCCACAACTCCTCCAATCTTCATGTCATCCGCAAACTTACTCACCCATCCTTCCACCTCTACATCCAGGTCATTTATAAAAATCACAAATAGCAGGGGTCCCAGGACAGATCCCTGCGGCACTCCACTAGTCACTGACCTCCAGGCAGAATACTTTCCTTCCTACCCTCTGCTTTCTTCCTTTAAGCCAATTTTTTATCTAAACAGCCAAGGTTCCACTTCTCCCATGCCTCATGACTTTCTGGATGAGTCTCTCATGAGGGACCTTGACAAATGCTTTGCTAAAGTCCATGTAGACCACATTCACTGCCCTGCCCTCATCAATTTCTTTTGTTACCTCTTCAAAAAACTCTATCAGGCTCATGAAGCACGATCTTCCCTTCACAATGACATGTTGACTATCCATGACTAGACTGTACTTCTCCAAATGCTCATAGATTCTATCCTTAAGAATCCTTTCCAGTAGTTTGCATACCACCAATGTAAGACTCACTGGTCTATAGTTCCCAGGTTTCTCCCTATTACCTTTTTTAAACAAGGGAACTACATTTGCCATTCTCCAGTCCTCTGCAGCCAAAGAGGATTCAAAGATCATAGCTAATGCTCCTGCGATCTCTTCTCTCAATTCCCACAACAACCTGGTGTGTATCATATCTGGCCCTGGGGATTTATCAATCTTAATGTTTTTAAGAAGATCCAGCACTTCTTCTTCCTTAATCTCCACATTGTACAGCACACAGGCCCGCTCTACTTCGACCTCATCCTGATCAAGATCCTTTTCATTTATGAATACTGAAGCAAACTATTCATTTAGGACCTCCCCAACCTCCTCCGCTTCCAGGCACATGTTGCCCTCTTTATCCTCTAGCGGTCCCACCTTCATTCTCATCATCCTCCTATTCTTCACATACACATAGAATGCCTTGGGGTTCTCCTTAATCCTACATGCCAAGTCCTTCTCATGCCCCCTTTGAGCTCTCCTAAGTCCTTTCTTTAGCTCCTTCCTGGCTCCCCTATATTTCTTATAAGCCCCTCCTACTTCCTGCTTCTTATATCTAACATATGCTTCCTTTTTCCTCTTGACAAGTTGCCTCACATGTTTCGTCAGCCACGGTTCCCTTTTCCTACCATTTTTTCCTTGCCTCAGTGGGACAAACCTATCCTGAACCCATTTCAAGTGGTCCCTAAACTTCTCCCACATTACCTCTGTGCTTTCCCCTTTGAACATCTGTTTCCAATTTATTCTCACTAGTTCCTGCCTCATCCCTTCAAAGCTAGCCCTTTCCCAGTTAAGCACTTTACCATTTTGTCTGATTTTATCCTTTTCCATAGCTATGCTGAAGCTAAGGGAGTTGTGGTCACTCTCACCAGAATGCTCTCCCACCAAGAGGTCTGTCACCTGACCAGGTTCATTATCCAGAACTAGATCCAGTATAGCCTCTCCTCTTGTCGGCTGGTCCACATACTGTGTCAGGAATCCTTCTTGAACACACCTGACAAATTCAGCCCCATCTATCCCTGTTGCACTCAGGAGGTGCCAGTCAATATGAGGGAAGTTGAAATCACCCATAACTGCTACTCTGTATTTCCTGCACCATTCTAACATCTGCCTGCTTATCTGCTCCTCGGTTTCCCAAGAGCTATTTGGGGGCCTATAGACTACTCCCAGCACAGTGATTGATCCCTTCCTATTTTTGACTTCCAACCACACTGACTCCATGGACACTCCTTCTGCAGCGTCCTCCCTTTCTATAGCTGTGTTACCATCCCTGACCAGCAATGCCACTCCCCCCTTTTTCTACCTCCCATCCTATTCCTTTTAAAACACCTGAATCCCGGGATCTGCATCATCCAATCCTGCCCTTTCTCCAACCAAGTTTCAGTTCACAACATCATAGTTTCACGTACTAATCCATGCTCTATGTTCATCCTCCTTGTTCCTAATCCTCCTAGCATTGAAGTAGATACATTTCAACCCCTTTAACTGGCTACAGTTATGTTACATCCCCTGCCTGTCCTTCCTCATCAACTCAGAATTCTTAGCATCATGCCCTTGTCCTTCTACCTTAATCCCTGCACTCACATTCTGATTCCCACCATCCTGCCAACCTAGTTAAAACCCTCCCCAACAGTTCTATCAAACCTGCCCGCCAGGATATTGGTCCCCCTGGGATTCAAGTGCAACCTGTCTTTTTTGTACAGGTCACACCCACCCCAAAAGAGGTCCCAATGATCCAGAAAACTGAATCCCTGCCCCCTGCTCCAATCCCTCAGCCATGCATTTATCCTCCACCTCATTCTATTCCTATTCTCACTGTCGCATGGCACAGGCAGTAATCCCGAGATTACTATCTTTGAGGTCCTGCTTTTCAACTTCCTTCCTAACTCCCTGTAGTCTTCTTTCAGGACCTCTTCCCTTTTCCTACCTATGTCATTGGTAGCAATATGTACCACGACCTCTGGCTGTTCTCCCTCCCACTGCAGGATATCTTGGACGTGATCAGAAACATCCTGGACCCTGGCACCTGGGAGGCAAACTACCATCCGAGTTTCTTTCTAGCGTCCACAGAATCGCCTTTCTGAACCCCTGACTATAGAGTTCCCTATCACTACAGCCTTCCTCTTCCTTTCCCTACCCTTCTGAGCCACAGGGCCAGACTCTGTGCCAGAGGCATGGCCACTGTCACTTCCCCCAGGTAGGCTGTTTCCCCCAACAGTACTCAAACAGGAGTACTTATTGTCAAGGGGTACAGCCACAGAGGTGACCCATTTCTCTGTCCCCTGTGGCCCCAGAGTGACCACCTGTCTGTAACTACTCTCTATCACCTCCTCACTCTCCCTGACCAGACGAAGGTCATCGAGCCGCAGCTCCAGTTTCCTAACACGGTCCCTTAGGAGTTGCATCTCGATTCACCGGGTGCAGATGTGGCTGTCCGGGACCCCGGGACACTCCAGAACCTCCCACATCTGACACCAACCAGAGAAAACTGGCCTCACACACATACTACCTCCTTTTGCAATCAACAACTGCCTCACCTCAACCCGTTACCACCGAAGCCCATTGAGCCAAAGCCCTTTCACTCTGCTGCCTCTCACTCCGCTGCCCACTGGATATGGCTGTCTTCTTTTTAAACTGTTTGCGCCCGCTGGAAATCCTTAGGTGCTCTCCCGCTGCCTTCTTGTTCCAAATCAAAAACTTCTGCAGATTCCTTGCCCTTTTTAAACTGTTCACGCTCAACTGGCTGATGTCACGTGCCTGCGCAGTCTGGCCTCTCTCTTCCCCCGAGAACTCAAAATGTCTTCCTGCTGGAAATCCTTAGGTCTCTCCTGCCACCTTCTTGTTCCGAATCAAAAAAAACTCATTGACTGTAGCTCGGCATTTAATACCATCATTCCCACAATCCTGATTGAGAAGTTGCAGAACCTGGGCCTCTGTACTTCCCTCTGCAATGGGATCCTCGACTTCCTAACTGGAAGACCACAATCTGTGGGAATTGGTGATAACATCTCCTCGCTGACAATCAACACTGGTGCACCTCAGGGATGTGTGCTTAGCCCACTACTCTACTCTCTTTATACTCATGACTGTGTGGCTAGGCATAGCTCAAATACCATCTATAAATTTGCTAATGATACAACTATTGTTGGCAGAATCTTAGATGGAGATGAGAGGGCATACAGGAGTGAGATATGCCAACTAGTGGAGTGGTGTCACAGCAACAACCTTGCACTCAACGTCAGTAAGATGAAAAAGCTGATTGTGGACTTCAGGAAGGGTAAGACAAAGGAACACATACCAATCCTCATAGAGGGATCAGAAGTGGGGAGAGTGAGCATTTTCAAGTTCCCAGGCGTAAAGATCTCTGAGGACCTAACGTGGTCCCAACATAGCGATGCAGTTATAAAGAAGGCAAGACAGCGACTATACTTCATTAGAAGTTTGAAGAGATTTAGTATGTCAACAAATACACTCAAAAACTTGTGTACTGTGTACTGTGGAGAGCATTCTGACAGGCTGCATCACTGTCTGGTATTGAAGGAGTGGGGGCTACTGCACAGGACCAAAAGAAGCTGCAGAGGGTTGGCTCCATCTTAAGTACTAGCCTACAAAGTACCCAGGATATCTTCAAGGAACGGTGTCTCAGAAAGGCAGCGTCCATTATTAAGGACCTCCAGCACCCAGGACATGTCCATTTCTCACTGTTACTATTAAGTAGGAGGTACAGAAGCCTGAAGGCACATACACAGTGATTCAGGAACAGCTTCTTCCCCTCTGCCATCTGATTCCCAAATGGACATTGAACCTGCGAACACTACCTCACTTTTTTAACATATAAGGTTATATATTATTTCTGTTGTTTGTATAATTTTTTAATCAATTCAATATATGTATACTGTAATTGATTTACTTATTTATTATTTTTTCATCTTCTATATTATGTACGTATAGCATTGAACTGCTGCTGCTAAGTTAACAAATTTCACGACACGTCAGTAATAATAAACCTGATTGTGATTCCGTTAATAAAGTACTTTTAATCTTTGAATCTCAAAGCAGTTTTCTTCCCATCCCTCAATCTACCTATATCCCTTTGCTTAACCATATTGTCCTTATGTCTTTCTACACAGGTTGCTAGGGTGGTTAAGAAGGCATGTGATATGCTTGTCATTATTAGTTGAGACATTGAGTTAGAAAGTCAGGAAGTTATGTTGCAGTTTTATAAAACTCTAGTTAGACCGCATCAAGAGTATGGCATACAGTTCCGGTTGCCCTATTATAGGAAGGATGTTGTGGCTTTGGAGAGAGAGCTGAACAGATTTAGCAGGATGCTGCCTGGATAACAGAGCGTGTGCTATAATGTTGGACAAAAGCTGTACAAACTCGGGTTGTTTTCTCCACAGTACTGGAGCCTGAAAGGAGATTTGATAGAGGTTTATAAGATTATGAGAGGCATAAATAGAGTAGACAGACAATATCTTTTTCCAAGGGTTGAAATGCCTAATCCAGAGGGTAAGCAATTAAGTTGAGAGGGGTTTAGTTCAAAGGAGATGCGAAGGGCACGTTTTTACACGGTGAGTCTGGGTGCCTGGAATGCACTGCCAAAGGTGGCAGTAGAGGCAAAAGTATTAGGGACTTTTAAGAGACTTTTAGATAGGCACATGAATGTGATGGAAATGGAAGGATATGGACATTGTATAGGCAGAAATGATTAGTTTAGTTGTCCATTTGATTACTAATTTAATTTGTTCAGCACAAAATTGTGAGTTGAAGGGACTGTTCCTAAATGTTATGAGTGATGAACAGACCTGATGGAAATGGGGTGCAGAGTTAACCATCCCCCTCCCCGAGAACTATGAACTATTGCTGTTGCTATGCTGCTAATGAGAGAGAGAGATGAAGCACAGAGGCAGGAACATCTGCTACAGATAAGAGGGAGAGAGAGACTGTTGAGTTATTGTATTTTGACTCTTCCTGGATTATTTACCTTTCACTACAAGGACTTTACTTTGCTCGTTAACATTCCTCAGGAGACAGCAGGAGTGGCCTGATTTGATGGACACCGTCATTTAGAGTTGATGGATAGCTGAGACACAGTTAGTAGGGATAAAAGACAGGTCTGGGGAGACACCCCTCAGACACACCAGTGGACACTGACTGAGTGTTGTGAACCCACAGGAAGGTGGGGGCTTCGAGGACCGAATCAGGAGATCGGTCATTAAAGCTCACAGTGTGATGGCAGGGCCGGTGGGGACTTGTGTGTGTGTCCACTCATGCCAGAGTGATGAGTCCATCACAGAAGAATGGTCTAGCGGAAGAACAGAGGGGTCATAGCTGAATGACCACAATGGTACGACGGAATCAGAAAGCAACAGGTTTGCCTGCTGCAGCTGTTACATCTCGCTCACTCTCTCTCTCTCCAACGATTACAACACAACAACCATAACTACTTCAGCACGCATGAACTGAACTTTATACTCTTCTATGACAATTCATTTACCCCTAGACATCGATAGAGCTTGTTTAATATTGCTTATTATTGTCCCTACACTTTTAGGTTTATTACTGCTAACTTGTTTTATATGTATATTTGCATTTTTGATACTGTATTGTGTAGTTTACTAATAAACACCTTTAGTTTTGGTACCACCAGACTCCAACAGATCCTTCTTTCTCTGCTGGTCTGTAAACCCAGTTACGGGGTACATAACACTGAGCAAAACTGTTCTACATCCTTTGTTTTATATACTGATATTGTATCATCACCACACTTGAAAGGTTTGTTCCCTTCTCCAATTCAGCAATGTAAAATGCAAACACTGAGGACTAAAGAACATTCCTTGGGGTACTCCACTAATTATATCTTTCCAGTCTGAGAAAGACCTATTCATTACAACTCTTGGTCCACATTATTGTACTGAATTAATTAAAGTAGAAATCAAACACACAGCTAAACTAATCCCTTCTGTCTACACAATGTGCCTATCTAAGAGCCTCTGGAACATCTGTATTGTATTTGCATCTATCTCTATCCCTAGATGCACATTCCAGGTACCTAATATTCACTGACCTGCACATTTCCTTTGACCTTATCCCCTTTTACCTTAAATGCATACCTCTAGTTTGAGATATTTCATCTCTGGGAAACAGATACTGGCTCTCTTCTCTACTTGTGTCCCGCTTGGCAGCGCAATAATATCAGTGCCGGACTCTGGAGCGAAGGTTCCTGAGTTCGAATCCAAGTCGGGTTGAGCACCGAGCTAGCGACTTGGCCTCGTAAAAACAAGAATAGCTTGCTACGGAAACACTGTCATGATGGTGCCCCGATAACTCCACTGCCGAGTTAAGGGTTATTCTTCTTCTTTCTCTATTTGTGCCTCTCATAATCTTACCAATTTCTATCAGTTCTACCTCACTTCCCCCAGCCTTTGCCACTCCAGAGAAAACAATCCAAGTTTGTCCAACCTCTCATTTAGCGTATGCTCTCTAATCTAGGCAGCATCCTAATAAACCTCTTCTGCATCCCCTCCTAAGCCTCAACACACTTCCTATAATGGGACAACCAGAACTGTATGCAATCAGATATGGTCTATCTAGAGCTTTGTAAAGCTGTAACATAACTTTCAATATAACAATATAATATAACAATCACAGCACGGAAACAGGCCATCTCGGCCCTCCTAGACCGTGCTGAACTTTTAATCTCACCTAGTCCCACCTACCCGCACTCAGCCCATAACCCTCCACTCCTTTCCTGTCCATATACCTATCCAATTTTACCTTAAATGACACAACTGAATTGGCCTCTACTACTTCTACAGGAAGCTCATTCCACACAGCTATCACTCTCTGAGTAAAGAAATACCCCCTCATGTTTCCCTTAAACTTTTGCCCCCTAACTCTCAAATCATGTCCTCTCGTTTGAATCTCCCCTACTCTCAATGGGAACGGCCTATTCACGTCAACTCTATCTATCCCTCTCAAAATTTTAAATACCTCGATCAAATCCCCCCTCAACCTTCTACGCTCCAATGAATAGAGACCTAACTTGTTCAACCTTTCTCTGTAACTTAAGTGCTGAAACCCAGGTAACATCCTAGTAAATCGTCTCTGCACTCTCTCTAATTTATTGATATCTTTCCTATAATTTGGTGACCAGAACTGTACACAATATTCCAAATTTGGCCTTACCAATGCCTTGTACAATTTTAACATTACATCCCAACTTCTGTACTCAATGCTCTGATTTATAAAGGCCAGCGTTCCAAAAGCCTTCTTCACCACCCTATCTACATGAGACTCCACCTTCAGGGAACTATGCACTGTTATTCCTAGATCTCTCTGTTCCACTGCATTCCTCAATGCCCTACCATTTACAACTTTCGAACTCTTAAAGGAGACAAAGGAGATGATAGTGGATTTCAGGAGACATCCCCCCGCTATGTCTCCCCTCACAGTCCTCAGCAGCCCTGTGTCCACCATGGAGAACTTCAGGTTCCTGGGAACCACCATCTCTCAGGATCTGAAGTGGGAGCAGAACATCAGCTCCATCCTGAAGAAAGCTCAGCAGCAGATGTATTTCCTGCGGCTCTTGAGGAAATACGGTCTGCCTCAGGAATTGCTGCTGCAGTTCTACACTGCAGTCATTGAGTCTGTCCTGTGCACCTCCATCATTGTGTGGTTTGGAGCCGCCACCAAGCAGGATAGAACCAGACTACAGCGCACAGTGAGGACTGCCGAGTGCATCATTGGAGCCTCCCTGCCCTCTATTGTGGACCTGTACTCTTCCAGGTTGAAGAAGAGGGCGAGGAACATCATAAAGGACTCCTCCCATCCTGTGCACGGACTGTTTGATCTGCTTCCGTCTGGTAGGCGCTTCAGATCCCTCCAGACTAAGACTAATAGGCACTGGAGAAGTTTTTTCCCTACTGCGGTCACTTTGCTGAACAGTTAACTGCCGGTTAACTGTCGGCTAACTATTACTTGGATTGCACTACCTGTATGTATAATCTATATTTTCATTTATATTTATCATTATTATTGTTATGAGCAGAGAGACAACATCTGCCGGAAGTAAATTCCTTGTATGTGCATAGGTACTTGGCGATTAAAGTCTGATTCTGATTCTGATTAAACTCAGGTTTTTGACCAATAAAGGCAAGCAAGCCATATGCTTTATTTACCAAATAAAAGCAAGCAAGCCATGCACTTCCTTTACTATTTAACTTTCCCTTCAAATAATTTGAGCAAATCTGTCAAACAATTTGTCATACAAGACTGTTCAGATAAAAATAATTAAAAGGTTCAATTATTGAATACTTCAATTATGATGAGCATAGATTTTACATTCTGGGTAAAAGTTACAAGGGAAATTTGAGGCAGAATTTGTTTATGTAGTCAATATATGTATATAGTATAACCATATAACATATAACCATATAACAATTACAGCACGGAAACAGGCCATCTCGGCCCTTCTAGTCCATGTAGAACACTTACTCTCAAATGGTCCAACCTACCTGCACTCAGCCCATAACCCGCCATTCCTTTCCTGTCCATATACCTATCCAATTTTTTTTTAAATGACAAAATCGAACCTGCCTCTATCACTTCTACTGGAAGCTTGTTCCACACACTTACCACTCTCTGAGTAAAGAAGTTCCCCATCATGTTACCCCTATACTTTTGCCCCTTAACTCTCAACTCATGTCCTCTTGTTTGAATCTCCCCTACTCTCAATAGAAAAAAGCCTATCCACATCAACTCTATCTATCTCCCTCATAATTTTAAATACCTCTATCAAGTCCTGACTCATCCTTCTATGCTCCAAAGAATAAAGACCTAACTTGTTCAACCTTTCTCTGTAACTTAGGTGCTGAAACCTAGGTAACATTCTAGTAAATCCCCTCTGTACTCTCTCTATTTTGTTGACACCTTTCCTATAATTCTGTGACCAGAACTTACACAATACTCCAAATTTGGCCTCACTAATGCCTTGTACAATTTTAACATTACATCCCAATTCCTATACTCAATGCTCTGATTTATAAAGGCCACCATACCAAAAGCTTTCTTCATCACCCTATCCACATGAGATTCCACCTTCAGGGAACTATGCACCATTATTCTTAGATCACTCTGTTCTACTGCATTCCTCAGTGCCCTACCATTTACCATGTATGTCCTATTTTGATTAGTCCTACCAAACTCACACTTATCAACATTAAACTCCATCTGCCATCTTTTAGTCCACTCTTCTAACTGGCCTAAATCTCTCTGCAAGCTTTGAAAACCTACTTCATTATCCACAATGCCACCTATCTTAGTATCATCTGCATACTTACTAATCCAATTTACCACTCCATCCTCCAGATCATTAATGTATATGACAATCAACATTGGACCCAGTACAGATCCCTGAGGCTCACCAGTAGTCACTGGCCTGCAACCTGACAAACAGTTATCCACCACTACTCTCTGGCATCTCTCATCCAGCCACTGTTGAATCCATTTTACTACTTCAATATTAATACCTAACGATTGAACCTTCCTAACTAACCTTCCGTGCGGAACCTTGTCAAAGGCCTTACTGAAGTCCATATAGACAACATCCACTGCTTTACCCTCATCAACTTTCCTAGCAACCTCTTCAAAAAATTGAATAAGACTTGTCAAACATGACCTTCCACGCACAAATCTACGTTGACTGTTCCTAATCAGACCCTGTCTATCCAGATAATTATATATACCATCTCTAAGAATACTTTCCATTAATTTATCCACCACTGACATCAAACTTACAGGCCAATAATTGCTAGGTTTACTCTTAGAACCCTTTTTAAACAATGGAACCACATGAGCAATACGCCAATCTTCCAGCACCATCCCCGTCTCTAATGACATTTGAATAGCCCCTGCTATTTCTACACTAACTTCCCTCAAGATCCTAAGGAATATCCTGTCAGGCCCCGGAGATTTATCCACTTTTATATTCTTTAAAAGCGCCACTACTTCCTCTTCTTTAATCATCATAGTTTCCATAACTACCCTACTTGTTTCCCTTACCTTACACAATTCAATATCCTTCTCCTTAGTGAATACCGAAGAAAAGAAATTGTTCAAAATCTCCCCCAGCTCTTTTGGCTCCGCACATAGCTGTCCACTCTGATTCCCTAAGGGACCAATTTTATCCCTCACTATCCTTTTGCTATTAATATAACTGTAGAAACCCTTTGGATTTATTTTCACCTTACTTGCCAAAGCAACCTCATATCTTCTTTTAGCTTTTCCAATTTCTTTCTTAAGATTCTTTTTACATTCTTTATATTATGTATTATAATACACCCCTATAAGTGTTACTACACCTTTCCCATTCATCAATTTCACCCAAATAGCCTCCCTAGATGAGCCCTCTAATCTATCCTGCCAAAGCACCGCAGTAATATTTTCTCTGACAAGCAATACAACACCTCCCCCTCTTGTCCCTCCAATTCTATCACACCTGAAGCAATGAAATCCAGGAATATTTAGTTGCCAATCACACTCCTCCTGCAACCATGTTTAATAATAGCTACAGCATCATATTTCCAGGTATCGATCCATGCTCCAAGCTCATCCACTTTTCTTACAATGCTCCTAGCATTAAAATAGATGCATTTAAGAAACTCTCCACCTCTTACTCTCTGTTTATCCCTAATGGTGCAAACAACTTTATTATCTTTTTCTTCCTTCTCCCCTACATCTTCGGTCTGAGCACTCCCCTTCTCTGTCACCTGTCTATCCTCCCTCACACACTGTCTACTAGCTTTCTCTATTTGTGAACTAACCTCCTCTCTCCTAGTCTCTTCAATTTGATTCCCACCCCCCAACCATTCTAGTTTGAAGTCTCCCCAGTAGCCTTTGCAAATCTCCCCCCGCCAGGATATTGATCTCCCTAGGATTCAAGTGCAACCCGTCCTTCCTCATCAACTCAGAACTCTTAGCATCATGCCCTTGATCCCTGCATTCACATTCTGATTCCCAACCCCCTGCCAAACTAGTTAAAACCCTCCCCAACAGCTCTATCAAACCTACCCGCCAGGATATTGTTCCCCCGGGATTCATGTGCAACCTGTCCTTTTTGTACAGGTCACACCCACCCCAAAAGAGGTCCCAATGATCCAGAAATCTGAATCCCTGCCCCCTGCTCCAATCCCTCAGCCATGCATTTATCCTCCACCTCATTCCATTCCTACTGTCGCGTGGCACAGGCAGTAATCCCGAGATGACTACATTTGCGGTCCTTCTTCTCAACTCACTTCCTAACTCCCTATATTCTCCTTTCAGGACGTCTTCCCTTTTTATACCTATGTCATTGGTACCTATATGTACTGTTACGAATGTGCCACAACTCTGAGGGGCCGAAGGGTACAAAGTAGCCCCCTCCTTTTTGAGAATCGCAAGATCGCTATTAATTCAGGTCTGGGACCCAGGAAATGAGAGAGAGACACGCAGAACCCACAAGGGTTTGGAATGTGTCCTGGCCCCCAGAAAGGCGGAACCATTGATAACGACTATGGTCTCTTGGAGACGGAATTGTGTATTGAGTACTGTACTATTCATTGAAGCCCTCAGGGAATGACCAGAGTGGGCTGGTTGAGGGATTGCATCATCCCAACCTGATTGACATCCGAGACCCCGTGAGTAAGGATAAAAGAGAGTCTGGGGAACAACCCCTTTAGACGCACCAGGAGAAACGCTAGAAATCCTGTGACAGCGTTTAATAGCGACAGCTGGTGGAGGGCCCACGTGCGTCCTTTCCTGTTGCCGGGATTGGGGCCTTACCACGGAAGAACGGCTTAGCTAAAGAAGAGGCCACCAACGAGATTTTGAAGGATCAACATCATAAAAAGGAAACGCTGGCAAGTTCTAAAAAAATCTTTCTCTCTCTCCAACCAAAAAGCTGCAGCCTGAATGAGCTGAGTGATTTTTATATTTCCATCGGACAATACATTATCCCCTAGACAACGATAGAGCTTATTTCTTATTGATTATTGTTATACCCGCACTTTTAGAGTTAGTATTGATAACGTATATTATCTGTATGTTTGCATTGATATTATTTTTGTGTATTTTTACCAATAAATACTGTGAAAAATAGTACCATCAGACTTCAACGGACCTCTCTATCTTTGCTGGTAAGTGACCCAGTTACGGGATTCGTAACAGTACCACGACCTCTGGCTCCTTACCCTCCCACTTCACGTTATCTTGAATGTGATCAGAAACATCCCGGACCCTGGCACCAGGGAGGCAAACTACCATCTAGGTCTCCTGACTGCATCCACAGAATCGCCTATCTGACCCCCTAACTATCGAGTCCCTTATTACTACTGCCTTCCTCTTCCTTTCCCTACCCTTCTGAGCTACAGGGCCGGACTCTGTGCCGGAGACACAGCCACTGTTGCTTCCCCCAGGTAGGCTGTCCGCCCCCCAATAGTACTCAAACAGGAGTACTTACTGTCAAGGGGTACAGCCACTGGGGTATTCTCTAGTACCTGACTCTTTCCCTTCCCTCTCCTAACCGTGATCCACTTGTCTGCCTCCCATGGCCCTGGTGTGACCACCTGCCTGTAACTCCTCTCTATCACCTCCTCACTCTCCCTGACCAGATGTAGGTCATCGAGCTGCAGCTCTAGTTCCCTAACACGGTCCCTTAGGAGTTGCAGCTTGGCGCACCTGGCACAAATATGGACGTCTGGGAAGCTAGGAGACTCCAGGACCTCCCACATCCAACACTGAGAACAACAAGCTGCCCTCACACTTATACTTCCACCTTTCCTCAAATAACAGGAAAAACTGAAACCTAAACTTACCTTGCCTTGCCCAGTTCCGTCTAAGCCCGTTGAGCCAAAGCCCTTACGCCATCACTCTACTCCCAGCTTACTCCACTGCCCACAAAACGACACAAATAGACAATAGACAATAGGTGCAGGTGTCAATAGGTGACAAATAGACATAGACAATATGCCATTCGGCCCTTCCATCCAGCACCACCATTCAATGTGATCATGGCTGATCATCCACAATCAGTACCCCGTTCCTACCTTCTCCCCATATCCCTTGACTCCGCTATCTTTAAGAGCTCTATCTAATTCTTTCTTGAAAGCATCCAGAGAATTGGCCTCCACTGCCTTCTGAGGAGGCCTAAATGGCCTACCCCTTATTCTTAAACTGTGGCCTCTGATTCTGGACTCCCCCAACATCAGGAACATGTTTCCAATGTTCATTGCCTGATGGATTGATAGAAACTGAATCAATCAGGGCATTCGGGAGACAACTGGTCAAGCATTTTAAAGAAAATAATCAGAAGAGGCTGTAGGAAAGTGAGAGGCTGCTTTACTTGGAGCAAGCATAGGCCTGGTAGACAACAATGCTATAAACCCAGTATATTTCATAAATGTCAGATAATTTTGTTTCATTATATTATTCTAAATATAAATGCCTCCAGTCTGAGAGTAGCTTACAATTTGTTTCACTGAGGGTTTTGAAGGTTGGATCTGAAGACAGGAGAGATTCACATTTCAGTAATATCTCCTTGTTATTACTGGACTTCACAACATTTAGAGAAAGCCAGGAAAGGTATTCCATTCTCACTACAGAGAGAGAGAAAAGAAGCATGTCAGGAAAATACAAAGACTCATGTTCAAATTTTAAAATTCTAACTAGGTTTATAGATGTAGTTGTAGTTGACCATGTTTATGACATTGACTAATTTTACAATTAACGTGCTATGTGCTGAAAAACATGTCAAAGAATGTCATTTAAAAATTAACAAGTATAGTAGAACTTTTCCACATCAGTAACAATTTTGTTACAAAGGATTAATAGGATTCTTTACTTAATAGAATTTTGAGGCTCTGTGTTGGTTGGGGTTGATCATGGATTTGGTGTTGAAGCTGTCTATGTGATAAGCAAGCCTGGGCAGTACCATATGGAGAGCAAGCTGTTACTCATCTCCAAGCAGCTGATGGATCCAAAGAAACGACCGAGACTGATAAAATTTGACACCAGCGGTGTTGCAGGAGTTGCCAGTCAGCATTGAACTTAACTTAGGGACTCCAGCTCTAGAGCTTTCCTTGGGGTTTACTACTGAAGCCATCCCCAGAGTGGGTATAGCTGCAGGACAGCGGTGGTTTGAGGTCAGAGTTTTCCTTTCCCTAGATGAGCTGACAACTACAGCTGATGAGTCCCATCTGCCCAAAGCAACTGGTTTTAAGGCACCAGTAACCCATCATTGCCTCATTTCCTTTCAGTAGAAACGGGCTTAGTAGCTAAGCCACATGTGAAGGCCAGGAGCTGGACTTGGTTGTCAGATGGCTATATAATTGAATTAGATAAGGAATAAACTGGAACTGAACATTGGACCATAAAGGGAAGGGCTTGCGTCAGTCAACTATCACTGATGTGATTCTTCTATATTAAAAAAAAGGGAGCTTGTGGGGGAAATCCTTATCAACTTGCAAGGAGTATGTGATTAGGTCTAATCAACTTGAACTGATCAGGCCAAAGGCTTTAGTTGCTTAGCTGGATATATTTGGACAGCACTTGGAAAGATAGAGTCTGAATAGGAGGAGTCAGCATGGCTTTGTACCTGGGAAGTTAGGTTTTATGAAACTTTTAGAGTTGCTTGAAGAGATAACCAACGTGAAGGAGAGGAGATTTGAGGCTTTGACTCGAGAAGCTTCAACGAGAAGAGGCGGAGGACGAGCTTGTTCCCAGTTAGTCTTTACAATGACTCCTGAGATGGTGATGTGGGATGTGGCAGTCTTGGGGGACCTCCCCTCTTCCACAGAGTCACATCTACCAGAAGTGCTTGTGGCTGGGCGATCTGGAAGACCTTGTGAGGAATCTGGAGCAGCAGTTGGATGACCTTCGACTCATAAGGGAGAATGAGGCAGTCATAGATGAGAGCTACAGGGAGGTAGTCACACCTAGGCTGCCAGAAGCAGGTCGTTAGGTGACAGTCCGAGGGGGAAAAGTGAAGGAGAGTAGACAGGTAGTGCAGAGCACCCCTGTAGCCATTCCCATGAATAATAAGTTTACCGTCCTGAATGCTGTTGGTGAGGACGACCGACCAGGTGTGAGCCACGTTGGCAGGGCCTCTGGCACTGAGTCTGACCCTGTGGTGCAGAAGGATGGGACGGAGAAGAGGAGAGCTGTCGTCATTGGAGACTTTATAGTCAGGGGAGCAGACAGGAGATTTTGTGGACATGAGAAGGAAACCCGCATGGTTTGTGGCCTCCCGGGTGCCAGGGTCCGGGGATGTCTCTGACTGGGTGCATCACATCCTGATACGAGAGGGAAAGCAACCAGAAGTCGTGATACATGTTGGGACCAACGACATAGGCAGAAAGACGGATGAGGTCCTGAAGTGTGGGTTTCGGAAACTAGGCAGAAGGCTGAAGAACAGGACCTCAAGGGTGGCGTTCTCAGGATTGCTGCCAGTGCTATGTGACAGTGATGGTAAGAATAGGAGGAGATGGCAGTTGAATGTGTGGCTGAGGAGTTGGTGCAGGGGGCAGGGTTTTAGATTTTTGGATCATTGGGATCTCTTCTGGGGAAGGTGGGACCTGTACAGATTGGATGGGTTGCACCTGAACTTGAGGGGAGCAATATCCTTGCTGGTAGGTTTGCTAGCATGGTTTGGGAGGGTTTAAACTAATTTGCAAGGGGGATGGGACCTGGAGCGATAGAGCAGTGAAAGAAGTGCATGGAGTAAAGCCAGATCTAACATATAGACAGGTTTTGAGGAAAGAGCAGCAGAATAAAGAGTATAAAGGTAGTAAAATAGAAGGGCTAAAGTGTGTCTACTTCAATGCAAGAAGCATCAGGAACAAAGGTGATGAACTGAGAACTTGGATACATACATGGAATTATGATGTAGTGGCCATTACGGAGACTTGGCTGGCACCAGGGCAGGAATGGATTCTCAATATTCCTGGATCTCAGTGTTTTAAGAGGGATAGAGAAGGGGAAAAAGGGGAGGAGGGGTGGCATTACTGGTCAGGGATACTATTACGGCTACAGAAAGGGTGGGTAATGTAGCAGGATCCTCTTTTCAGTCAGTATGGGTGGAAGTCAGGAACAGGAAGGCAGCAGTTACTCTACTGAGGGTATTCCATAGGCCCCCTGGTAGCAGCAGAGATACCAAGGAGCAGATTGGGAGGCAGATTTTGGAAAGGTGCAAAAATAACAGGGTTATTATCATGGGTGACTTTAACTTCCCTAATATTGATTGGCACTTGATTAGTTCCAAGGGTTTAGATGAAGCAGAGTTTATTAAGTGTGTCCAAGATGGATTCCTGTCACAGTATGTTGACAGGCTGACTAGGGGGAATGCCATACTAGATCTAGTATTAGGTAACAAACTGAGTCAGGTCACAGATCTGTCAGTGGGTGAGCATCTGGGGGGCAGTGATCATCACTCCCTGACCTTTAGCATTATCATGAAAAAGGATAGAATCAGTGAGAACAGGAAAATTTTTAATTGGGGAAGGGCAAATTATAAGGCTATAAGGCTAGAACTTGCGGATGTGAATTGGGATGATGTTTTTGCAAGGAAATGTACTATGGACATGTGGTCGATGTTTAAGGATCTCTTGCAGGATGTTAGGGATAAATTTGTCCCGGTGAGGAAGATAAAGTATGGTAGGGTGAAGGAACCATGGGTGACAAGTGAAGTGGAAAATCTAGTCAGGTGGAAGAAGGCAGCATACATGACATTTAGGAAGCAAGGATCAGATGGGTCTATTGAGGAATATAGGGTAGCAAGAAAGGAGCTTAAGAAGGGGCTGAGAAGAGTAAGAAGGGGGCATGAGAAGGCCTTGGCGAGTTGGGTAAAGGAAAACCCCAAGGCATTCTTCAATTATATGAAGAACAAAAGGATGACAGGAGTGAAGGTAGGACAAATTAGAGATAAAAGTGGGAAGATGTGCCTGGAGGCTGTGGAAGTGAGCGAGGTCCTCAATGAATACTTCTCTTCAGTATTCACCACTGAGAGGGAACTTGATGATGGTGAGGACAATATGAGTGAGGTTGATGTTCTGGAGCATGTTGATATTAAGGGTTGGAGTTGTTAAAATACATTAGGATGGATAAGTCCCTGGGGCCTGATGGAATATTCCCCAGGCTGCTCCACGAGGCAAGGGAAGAGATTGCTGAACCTCTGGCTAGGATCTTTATGTCCTCGTTGTCCACGGAAATGGTACCGGAGGATTGGAGGGAGGCGAATGTTGTCCCCTTGTTCAAAAAAGGTAGTAGGGATAGTCCGGGTAATTATAGACCAGTGACCTTTACGTCTGTGGTGGGAAAGCTGTTGGAAAAGATTCTTAGACATAGGATCAATGGGCATTTAGAGAATCATGGTCTGATCAGGGACAGTCAGCATGGTTTTGTGAAGGGCAGATCATGCCTAACAAGCCTTATAGAATTCTTTGAGGAGGTGACCAGGCATATAGATGAGGGTAGTGCAGTGGATGTGATCTACATGGATTTTAGTAAGGCATTTGACAAGGTTCCACATGGTAGGCTTATTCAGAAAGTCAGAAGGCATGGGATCCAGGGAAGTTTAGACAGGTGGATTCAGGATTGGCTTGCCTGCAGAAGGCAGAGGGTCGTGGTGGAGGGAGTACATTCAGATTGGAGGGTTGTGACTAGTGGTGTCCCACAAGGATTTGTTCTGGGACCTCTACTTTTTGTGATTTTTATTAACGACCTGGATGTGGGGGTAGAAGGGTGGGTTGGCAAGTTTGCAGACAACACAAAGGTTGGTGGTGTTGTAGATAGTGTAGAGGATTGTCGAAGGTTGCAGAGAGACATTGATAGGATGCAGAAGTGGGCTGAGAAGTGACAGATGGAGTTCAACCCAGAGAAGTGTGAGGTGTGTTACGTACCCTTGTCACGTGACTGGGGTTGAAGCTATACTGGACTTGAGGTAATGGTCTTGTGATGGTGGAATGACGTCATTTTCCCGCCAGTAGAGGTCATGTGACAGGTTTTTTTTTACAGGGTATAAAAGGAGGACCCCTCCCTGTGAGGAGGGGCAGTTCGTGGCTGGATTTGCCATGTTGACTTCATGCCACTGCGTGATTTAATGTTATGACGCAGTTTAGTTGAAAGATGAAGTTTTATCTAATGCCTAAAGTTTAAAAGGTCATTGCCAGCAGTTTCTTTATAACACTGCTAGTTGAGATTCAGTGGAGAGTGAAGATCGGAGTTCGGGAGATAAAAGATCGAGGAGAATCGATTTCGACAGTGAAACAGGTTCGACCTTGTTTGATCCTTATTCAGAAGGAATTCGTTGACTGTTCTCGTGTTAATCCCTGTGAAATATCAGAAAGGATTGGGAACAGTGTTGTAAAGGAAAGGTCAGTGCCTTTAAGCCGTTTCGTTTCGTAAATTCTTCGTGGGAAAAGTTTGATTTGGGAACCGAAACAACACGACGTGAAAGAGAATTTAAATCATCTTAAAAAGTCTCTCCCTTAAATGGACCGTGAGCATTTTGAACTTTTGGCAATACTACTTTGAAGAACTGTTTTTTTTGCAACATCGCTTTAAGAACTGTTTAAGCTTCATTGCTTTAAGAACTGTTTAAGCTGCCGCACAGCAGCTGATTTCCGGTTACGTTAGTGATTTGTTTACTTTTGGGGGGTTTGTTTTCAGTGTTTAATAAACATGTTATTTGTTATAAAAACCCCTGCCTAACTCATATATTTATTGTTGCTTGAATCCGTAACAGGTGGTACACTTTGGAAGGACAAACTCCGAGGCAGAGTACAAAGTAAATGGCAGGATACTTGGTAGTGTGGAGGAGCAGAGGGATCTGGGGGTACATGTCCACAGATCCCTGAAAGTTGCCTCACAGGTAGATAGGGTAGTTAAGAAAGCTTATGGGGTGTTAGCTTTCATAAGTCGAGGGATAGAGTTTAAGAAACGCGATGTAATGATGCAGCTCTATAAAACTCTAGTTTTGCCACACTTGGAGTACTGTGTCCAGTTTTGGTCGCCTCAGTATAGAAAGGATGTGGAAGCATTGGAAAGGGTACAGAGGAGATTTACCAGGATGCTGCCTGGTTTAGAGAGTATGGATTATGATCAGAGATTAAGGGAGCTAGGGCTTTACTCTTTGGAGAGGAGGATGAGAGGAGACATGATAGAGGTGTACAAGATATTAAGAGGAATAGACAGAGTGGACAGCCAGTGCCTCTTCCCCAGGGCACCACTGCTCAGTACAAGAGGACATGGCTTTAAGGTAAGGGGAGGGAAGTTCAAAGGGGATATTAGAGGAAGGTTTTTCACTCAGAGAGTAGTTGGTGCGTGGAATGCACTGCCTGAATCAGTGGTGGAGACAGATACACTAGTGAAGTTTAAGAGACTACTAGACAGGTATATGGAGGAATTTAAGGTGGGTGGTTATATGGGAGGCAGGGTTTGAGGGTCGGCACAACATTGTGGGCCGAAGGGCCTGTAATGTGCTGTACTATTCTATGTTCTATGTATATGAGGGTAGAGTAATGGATGTGTGTATTCAGACTTTAGCAAGAACTTTGATAAGGTCACACGTGATAGACTGGTCTGGAAGGTTAGGTCCATAACGGGTTACAAATTAATCTGAGGGGGACCAATATCCTTCTGGGCAAATTTGCTAGAGTTGTTGGGGAGGGTTTAAACTAAACTGGCAGGGAGATTGGGAGCCAGAGGGACAGGGCTGAGAGGATGGTGCAGTTGGTATACAAGCAGATGAAGTGTGTAGTGAGACTGTTAGGAATGACAGGGAGATGATAGGAGAAAATGAGTTGCAGTTGCAGTGCAACATGGGGACAAAATTGAAAAGGGTGATGAAAGTGTTAGATTTGAATGAATGCAGTATACGGAGTAAGGTAGATGATCTTGTAGCGCAGTTTGAGATTGACAGGTATGATGCTATGGGCATCATGGAGTTGTGGCTGAAAGAAGATTATAGTTAAGAGCTTAACATCCAAGGATCAAAAAGACAGGCAGATAGGCAGATTGGGGTGGTGTGACTCTGTTGGTAAAAAGTGAAATCAAATCCTTAGAAAGAGGTGACATATGATTGGAAGATGCAGAATCATACATAGAGTTAAGGAACAGCAAGGGTATAAAACCCTGACGGAAGTTATACAGACCTCTGAACAGTAGCCAGGATGTGGGCTATAAATTAGAACAGGAGATATAAAATGTACGTCAAATGGGCAATGTTATGATAGTCATGGGGGACTTCAATACCCAGGTAGATTGGGAAAATCAGTTTGGTGCTGATTTTGGAGCCCTAGCGTGAGAATCTGTAGCATGCTTATGAGGTGATTTTTTAGAGCAACTTGTGGCTGAATCCACTAGGGGATCAGCTATTCTGAAATGGGTGTTGTGTAATGAAGAGGATTGGATTAGGGAGCTTAAGGGAAAGGAACTCTTAGAAAACAGTAATCATAATATGACAGAATTCACCCAGCAATGTAAGGGGGAGAAGATAAAGTCAGATGTATCACTATTACAGTGAAGTAAAGAGAAATACATGAGAGAGAAGCTGGCCAAAATTGATTGGATGTGATCACTAGAAGGGATGATGGCAGAACAGCAACAGCTGGGATTCTCAGAAGTAATTCGGAAGGTGCAGGATAGATACATCCCAAAGAAGTTGTTTTCTAAAGGTAGGATGATGCAACCCTGACTGACAAGGGAAGTCAAAGCCAATCTAAAAGCCAAAAAGAGGGTATATAGAACAAAAATTACCGGTAAGTTAGAGGATTGGAAAACTTTTAAAAACCAACAAAAGGCAACTAAAAAGCCATAAGGGGGGAAAAGATGCAATATGAAGGTAAGCTAGACAATAATAAGATACCAAAAGTTTTTTCAGATACATAAAGAGTATAAGGCAGGTGAGAGTAGATATTGAACAGTTAACAATGATGCTGGAGAGGTAATAATGGGGTCAGGGAAATGGTGGACAAATTGAATAAGTATTTTGCATTAGTTTTCACTGTGGAAGACACTAGCAGTATGCTAGAAGTTTGAGAATGTCAGGGGGCAGAAGTGAGTGCAGTTGCTATTACTAGGGAGAAAGTGCTTGGGAAGCTGAAAGGTCTGAAAGTAGATAAGTTACCTGGACAAGATGGACTACACCCCAGGGTTTTGAAAGAGGTAGCTGAAGAGACTGTGGAAGCATTAGTAATGATCTTTCAAGAAAGAATAGATTCTGACATGGTTCTGAAGGACAGAAAAATTGCAAATGTCACTCCCTTCACAAATGGAGAGAGGCAGAAGACAGGAAATTATAGGCTACTTAGCCTGTCATCAGTGCTTGGGAAGATGTTAGAGTTGATTGTTGAGGATGAAATCTCGGAGTACAAGGAGGCGCATGATAAAGTAGGCCAATATCAGCATGGTTTCCTTAAGGGAAAATCTTGCCTGAAAATCTGTTGGAATTCTTTGAGGAATAAGCAGGATAGACGAAGGAGAATCTGTGGATGTTGTGTACTTGGATCTACAGAAGGCCTTTGGCAAGGTGCTGCACATGAGGCTGCTTAGCAAGATAAGAACACGTGGTATTACACGAAAGATACTAGCATGGATAGAGCATTGACTGATTGGCAGGAGGCAAACAGTGGGAATAAAGGGATCCTTTTCTGATTGGCTGCTGGTGACTAGTGGTGTTCTGCCAGCGTCAGTGTTAGAATTGCTTCTTCTTATGTTGAATGTCAACGATGTGGATGACAGGATTGATGGCTTTGTGGCCAAGCTTGTAGATGGTTCAAAGATAGGTGGAGGTGCAGGTAGTGTTGAGGAAGCAGGGAGGCTGCAGAAGGACTTATATAGATTAGGAGAATTGGCAAAGAAGTGGTAGATGGAATACAGTATCAGGAAGTGTATGGTCATGCACTTTGGTAGAAGAGATAAAACCGTAGACTAATTTCTAAATGGGACAAAATGCAAAAATCAGAGGTGCAAATGGGACATGGGTGTCCTTGTGAAGGATTTTCTGAAGGTTAACATGCAGGTTGAGTCAGTGGTGAGGAAGGCAAATGCAATGTTAGCATTAATTTCAAGATGACTAGAATATAAAAACAAGGATGTAATGCTAAGGCTTTATAAGGCACTGGTGAGGACTCACTTGGGAGTATTATGAGAAGTTTTGGGCCCCTTAATTAGAAAAGGTTGAACTACCATTGGAGAACATTCACAGTAGGTTCACAAGAATGATTTTGAGAATGAATGGGAATTGTATGAGGTGTGTTTGATGGTTCTGAACCTGTACTTGCTGGAATTTAGAAGAATGAAGGGTGGTCTCATTGAATCCTATCAAATGGTGGAAGGCCTAGATAGAGTGGATGTGGAGAGAATGTTTCCTACAATTGGGAAGTCTAAGACCAGAGGGTACAGCCTCAAAATAGAGGGATGTCCATTTAGAATGGAGATTAGGAGAAACTTCTTTACTCAGAGGATGGTGAAATCATGGAATTCATTGCCATAGGCAGCTGTGGAGGCCAGGTTTTTGGTGTACTTCAGGCAGAGTTTGATAGGTTTTTGATTACTCAGGGCATGAAAGGTTATGGGGAGAAGGCAGAAGAGTGGGATTAAGAGGGAAAATAAGCAACCATGATGAAATGGTGAAGCAGACTCAAAGAGTTGAATGGCCTTACTCTGTTCTTATATCTTATGGTTTTATGGTCTTCATATGTTGTAAGTGGGGTGGCACGTTATCATAGTAGTTAGCACAATGCTTTACAGCAGTGGTCCCCAACCACCGGGCCGCAAAGCATGTGCTACCAGGCCACAAGAAAACAATATGATTTGGCGATATGAAACGATATGAGTCAGCTGCACCTTTCCTCATTCCTTGTCACACCCACTGTTGAACTTGAACGCACGTGAGGTCATCAGTCAGTCATTAACCTATAACTACTTGATGAGTAAAAAACAAACATCGCTTGAGAGTTTCTTTGGAAGAGGTGGTAGGGGACATAAAAGGCTTAACGATGATGATAACACAGAGACAGCTGAGGCTGAGACTGCAAAAAAAAAGAAAGCTTCCTTCAACAGAAAATACAATGAGTCATACACAAAATATGGCTTTAATGCGACTGGTGACTCGCACACTCCAAGCCCCTTGTGTGTGATATGTGGAGACAAGCTGTCTAATGAGGTAATGAAGCCCTCAAAACTGCTTCGGCACCTTCAGTCCAAGCACCCTGCACTTAAAGACAGGGTGAGTTTTTTGAGTGGAAAAAACGTAAGCAAGCGGGACAGAAGCAAGTGCTGAGAGACGCAACCTCCACAAATGCTGCTGCTCTGAGAGTGTTGTACTTAGTGGCCAGCCGTATTGCTAAGGCTAAGAAGCCTTTCACTGTTGGTGAAGAATTGATTCTGCCCGCTGCCAAGGACATGTACCGTGAACTGTTGGGAGAACCTGCAGCTAACAAGTTGGCACAGGTTTCTCTTTCAGCTACCACAGTTTCAAGGAGAATCGATGACATAGTGGAGGACATCGAAGCACAGCTGTTGGAATGGCTCACCATGGTATACTCTCCAGGTCAACGAGTCTATCGATGTCGACAACAAGGCAATACTCCTGGTTTATGTGCAATATATATTTCAAGACAATGTGCACAAGGATATGTTGTGTGCACTGCCGCTGCCAACTAACACAACTGGGGCAGAACTATTCAAGTCTTTGAATGACTACATGCCAGGCAAACTGGACTGGTCATTCTGTGTTGGAATATGCACAGACGGGGCTGCAGCTATGACTGGACGGCTATCTGGTTTCACTACCCGAGTCAAAGAGGTTGCTCCTGAATGCCAGTCTACACATTGTGTCATACACAGGGAAATGTTGGATAGACGAAAAATGTCACCTGATCTTAACAACGTATTGAGTGACGTTGTTGAAGTTATCAATCACATCAAAGCAAGAACCCCTAACTCACGTCTGTTTGAGCAGCTTTGCGAGGAAATGAATGCAGAGCACAAACGCCTTCTCTTACACACTGAAGTCAGATGGATATCAAGGGGGAGAGCCCTGGCCAGGGTTTTTGAGTTAAGAGAGCTGCTACAGAGATTTCTTTCAGGAAAAAAAGTCACCACTGTCAGCACACTTCAGTGACAAGGAGTGGATAGCAAAACTCGCTTATCTGTGTGACATCTTCAACCTACTCAATGAACTCAATTTGTCACTTCAGGGGAGAATGACAACTGTCTTCAGGTTGGCAGATAAAGTGTCTGCTTTCAAAGCTAAACTGGAACTGTGGGGACGGCGAGTGGACAGGGGCATACTTGACATGTTCCCAACATTAACTGGGATTTTGGGAGAGACTGAGGCTGCACTGTCCTTCTCACAGCTGATGCGCAATCACCTATCTTCGCTGTCGACAGAATTCGAGCGTTACTTCCCAACCTCAAATGACCCAAGACATGCAAAGGAATGGGTCCGTGACCCATTTGTGAACATCCCTGGTGAAGCATCCATGTCAGCGTGGGAAGAAGATCAACTCCTCAAGCTTGCAAATGATGGTGGGCTGAAAAGTATATTTGACATAACATCTCTGCCGGCATTCTGGATCAAAGTCAAGGCTGAATATCCTGAGATAGCCACGAAAGCACTGAAAACGTTGCTTCCATTTCCAACATATCTCTGCGAAGCGGGGTTTTCTGCAATGAATGCAACGAAAACTAAATTGCGGAATAGACTGGACATAAGGAACCCCCTTCGAGTATTGCTGTCTCCCATCACCCCTCGATGGGACTGTCTTGATATAGGGAAATAAGCCCAGGGCTCCCACTGATTCAGCGATATTGGTGTGTTGCAATGATTTTATATGTTCATACAAGGAAAATATGCGTTGTGTGTTTAATATCCAAACGTTACTTAAAATGTTATGATGCTATTGACTTATAAGTGACTTATAATTGACTTATCACTATATTCATGCAAGGAAAATATGCGCTGTGTGTTTAATGTTAAATTTGTTAGATAAACCCTTTTCGAAATGAAATTGAGTGTATTAGCCACTTCTAAGTGGCTTATAGTTGAATTATCACCTATATTCCAGTCACGATTAACACCCTCCCACCCCTTGTCAGCTGGTCTGCAAGAATATTGTCAATATTAAACCAGTCCGCGGTGCAAAAAAGGCCAACCTGGGTTCATTTCCTGCCACTGTCTGTAAGGAGTTTGTACATTCTCCCCTTGACTGCATGAGTTTCTTTCCAGTGTTCCAGTTTCCTCCTATAGTCCAACAATGTTGGTAGGTTAGTTGATCATTGTAAATTGTCCCGTGATTAGGCTAGGGTTAAATCGGGGGCTGTTGGACAATGCGGCTCAAAGGGCCAGAAGGGCCTATTCTGCGCTGTATCTCAATCAATGAATACTAAAAGATGTAGATGATGGTCATTTTGTTAAAACGCAACAAATCCAGAAACATTTTATATTGTTGTATGTTCCAAATCCCTGACCCTGTCAATAGATTTTCTTTCTGATCTGCTATATTCATTTCCACCTGCAAAACATTGGCTGAGAAAGGATAATTTTTTCCCATTGTTACCTTTTGTGTTGGACAGATAAAGGTTCCAAGTGAGCTTCCTCAAATCTGGAGGTAAACTATGGTTGAATAAAATACGCAATTTAGATTTCATGTCTGGCCATTTATGTAATAGAGATATCTGAAAAGTAAAAATAAATCTTCAATATCTGAAAGAAATATTTATTAATATTTAACCCTCAAGGTTTGCTTCTAAAGCTATTTGCCTAGTTCCCTGAGCTATTCCAGCACTATGATCTCCTTACCAGATGTTTCTTTGTGTTTTAGTTTGATTACAATTCCTCACTGAGTTACAGAAAACAAACCCATGATGTGGTCATTTTCCCCATCAGAAACGTGGTCCATACACGCGCAGATCATTGCTTTTCGAGGATACACTTAAGTATTCTAATCAGTTCTCATTTAAATAATTAATGCAACATGCTATTAGGTTATTTCTTCAGCAGTTTGATCAGGATACGACTGTACAAGCGCGTGGATGTCAGCCAGGTAGAACAGCGAGAAGAGTTTAAAAGCAGACGGTTATTTCTTCAGCAGTTTGATCGGGGCACGGCTGCACAAGCATGTGAACGTCAGCTAGGTAGAACAGTGAGAAGAGTTTAAAAGGAGACAGTTTTATAGGGTGATTGATGAAGGCCAATGCACCATATGCTTTCTTAACCACAGAGTCAACCTCACCCTGGTCATTTATTGAAATCACAAAGAGTAGGGGTCCCAGAACAGATCCCTGAGGAACACCAGTGGTCACTGACCTCCATGCAGATTATGACCCGTCTACAACCACTCTTTGCCTTCTGTGGGCAAACCAGTTCTGGATCCACAAAGCAATGTCCACTTGGATCCCATGCCTCCTTACTTTCTCGATAAGCCTCATATGGGGTACCTTATTAAATGCCTTGCTGAAATCCATATACACTGCATTTACTGCTCTTCCTTCATGAATGTGTTTAGTCACATCCTCAATAAATTCAATTAGGCTTGTAAGGCATGACCTGCCTTTCACAAAGCCATGCTGACTATTCCTAATCAATATATGCCTCTCCAAATGTTCATAAATCTTACCTCTCAGGATCTTCTCCATCAACTTACCAACCACTGAAGTAATAATCACTAGTCTATAATTTCCTGGGCTATCTCTACTCCCTTTCTTGAATAATGGAACACCATCCGCAACCCTCCAATCCTTTGGAACCTCTCCCATCCTCATTGATGATGCAAAGATCATTGCCAGAGACTCAGCAATCTCCTCCCTCACCTCCCACAGTAGCCTGGGGTACATCTCATCCGGTCCCAGTGACTTATCCAACTTGATGCTTTCCAAAAGCTCCTGCACATTCTCTTTTTTAATATCTACATGATCAAGTTTTTCAGTCCACCGTAAGTCATCCCTACAATCGCCAAGATCCTTTTCTATAGTGAATACTGAAGCAAAGTATTCATTAAGTACCCCTGCTATCTCCTCTGGTTCCATACACACTTCTCCATTGTCACACTTGATTGGTCCTCTTCTCTCATGTCTTATCCTCTTGCTCTTAACATACTTGTAGAATGTCTTTGGGTTTTCCTTAATCCTGTCTGCCAAGGCATTCTCATGGCCTATTCTGGCTCTTCTAATTTCTTTCTTGAGCTCCTTCCTGCTAGCCTTATAATCTTCTAGCTCTCTATCATTACCTAGCTTTTTGAACCTTTCATAAGCTCTTCTTTTCTTCTTGACTAGATTTACAACAGCCTTTGTACACCATGGTTCCTGTACCCTACCATCCTTTCCCTGTCTCATTGGAACGTACCTATGCAGAACTCCACGCAAATATCCCCTGAACATTTGTCACATTTATTCCGTACATTTCCCTAAGAACATCTATTTCCAATTTATGCTTCCAGGTTTCTGCCTGATAGACTCAGATTTCTCCTTGCTCCAATTGTCTGTTCCTATCCCTCTCCAATACTATGGTAAAGGAAATAGTGTTGTGATCACTATCTCCAAAATGGTCTCCCACTGAGAGATCTGACACCTGACCAGGTTCATTTCCCAGTACCAGACCAAGTATAGCCTCTCTTCTTGTAGGCTTATCTAGATACTGTGTCAAGGAACCTTATTGAACACACCTAACAAACTCCACCCCATCTAAACCCCTCGCTTTAGGGACATGCCAATCGATATTTGGGAAATTAAAATCTTCCACCACGACAACCCTGTTATTATTACACCTTTCCAGAATCTGTCTCCCTATCTGCTCCTTGATGTCCCTGTTCCTATTGGGTGGTCTCTAAAAAATACCCAGTAGAGTTATTGACCCTTTCCTGTTCCTAACTACCACCCACCGAGACTCCTCAAAAATTTAACAGTCAATACAGTCGGCCCTCCTTATCCATGGGGGATTGATTCCGGGACCCCCCGGGGATACCAAAAAAAGCGGATGCTCAAGTCCCTTATTTAACCTGTCTCAGTGCAGTGGTCTTTAGGACCCAGCGGAACCACGGACTTTATTTAACCTGTCTCAGTGCGGTGGACCTTAGGATCTGGTGCAGCTCCGAATCCACAGTGTTTCTGTTCACGAAAATAATCACGATCACGATTGAAAATAAGGTGGAAGTAATAAAGCGATCAGAAAGAGGTGAAATGCCATCGGTCATTGGAAATGCGTTAGGCTACAGTTGGTTAACGATCTGAACAATTTTAATGGAGGATGTGAAAGGCCCTGCCCCGATGAAAGTTACAATTATTACTAAGCAATGCAGTGTTTTAATTATTGAAATACATATGTTTCTAAGTGTTTTATATGCATAGAAAGATAAATTATATACTATATACTAAGAAAAACGTTTTACTAACTGACGCTAAATAATACCGGATGTACCTGTTTCAAATCCAACTTAAAGACGGACTCAGAAACAGAACTCACTCATAACCTGGGGACTGTCTGTACTTTTAAATCATCTCTAGATTACTTATAATGCCAAATACAATGTAAATGCTATGTAAATAGTTGCTATACTGTATTGTTTAGGGAATAATGATGATAAAAAAAAGGTCTGTACATGCTCAAACGAGTGCTGCAGAGAGAAATTCCTGGTTTCCCAATCCGCGGTTGGTTGAATCTGCTCATGCGGAACCCACGGATAAGGAGGGCTGACTGTAATTAAAAAATTCAACTAAATTGTTTACAACGTTTTTTGAACTATTGCAAAGGAAAAAAATGTGTACTGTCATTAAATTACCAGTCAGATTGAAGTTGGTAATTAATGGACTATGTGATGAAAATATTTACAGTGATTAGTACTGCATGAAAAATGTTGAATGTATGGAAGATCATAATCCTGATATTTTAGCTTTGTTTCTACTAGTGCCTGATCTACTGAGTATTTACAATAGTTTCTATTTTTATGTCAGGTTTCTAGTGACTGCACAGCTCCCAAATGATCATAGCTCAAAGTGTACATGGTGCATAGCATGTTGATTGTTAAAAGAAAAAAACGCACCACACCATCCTGGATATGACTCTGAAATGCCTCATTCCTAGTTTGCACTGGTTTGCTTTCCTGTATTTTGCCAACGAGGTGTCTAAAAATCTGTTCCTCCAATGTAGAACTGATCCGACTAACAAGAGCTTTGTAGATGCTCCCTAGAGACACAAAAAGGAAAACATCAGTTTCTGAAGACAGGTCACTTACCTGAAGTGTTAGTTCTTGCCCAACCAAATAAGCATTTTCACCAGTTTCCATTTTCATTTTATCTCAGGATGTCATCAGAAGTAAAAAAAAGTACAAAAACTAGAATGGTGTATTTTGCAGAAAGGGGGAAAGTGTTTTTCTCTCTATGCAAAAACTGCCTTGGCATGGTGTACACTGTCAGACACAAATCCCAGAAAAGTAAAGCATAGGAATAGCCCATTTTGCTATTAATGTTAAGACCATAAGACCGTAAGATATAGGAACAGAAGTAGGCCATTTGGCCCATTGAGTGTGCTCCGCCATTCAATCATCGACTGATCCAATTCTTCCAGCCATCACCACCCCCTGCCTTCTCCTCATATCCTTTGAAGCCCTGGCTAATCAAGAACCTATCTATCTCTGCCTTAAATACACCCAATGTCTTGGCCTCCACAGCCGCTCGTGGCAACAAATTCCACAGATTTACCACCCTCTGGCTAAAGTACATTCTCCGCATCTCTGTTCTAAATGGACGTCTTTCAATCCTGAAGTCGTGCCCTCTTGTCCTAGAATCCCCTACCATGGGAAATAACTTTGCCACATCTAATCTGTTCAGGACTTTTAACAGCTGAGATCCCTCCATTCTCCTGAACTCCAGGGAATACAGCCCAAGAGCTGCCAGATGTTCCCCATATGGTAACCCTTTCATTCCTGGAATCTCTCATGAATCTTCTCTGAACCCTTTCCAATGTCAGCACATCCTTTCTAAATTAAGGAGTACCAAAACTGCACGCAGTACACAAGTGTGGTCTCACGAGTGCCTTATAGAGCCTCAAGATCACATCCCTGCTCTTATATTATATACCTCTAGAAATGAATGCCAACATTGCATTCGCCTTCTTCACCACCAGCTCAACCTGGAGGTTAACCTTTAGGGTATCCTGCACAAGGAATCCCAAGACCCTTTGCACCTCTGCATTTTGAATTCTCTCCCCAGCTAAGTAATAGTTTGCCTGTTTATTTCTTCCACCAAAGTGCATGACCGTACACTTTCCAACATTGTATTTCATTTGTCACTTCTTTGCCCATTCCTCTAAACTATCTAAGTATCTCTGCAGGCTCTCTGTTTCCTCAACACTACCCGCTCCTCCAACTATCTTTGTATCGTTGGCAAATTTAGCCACAAATCCATTAATCCCATAGTCCAAATCATTGACACACATTGTTAAAAGCAGCAGTCCCAACACCGACCCCTGTGGAACTCCACTGGTAACTGGCAGCCAGCCAGAATAGAATCCCTTTATACCACTCTCTGTTTTCTACTGATCAGCCAATTCTCCACCCATGCTTGTAACTTCCCTGTAATTCCATGGGCTCTTATCTTGCTAAGCAGCCTCATGTGTGGCACCTTGTCAAAGGACTTCTGAAAATCCATGTACACCACATCCACTCTATCTCCCTTGTCCCTGCTTGTAATTTCCTCAAAAAATTTAAGTAGGTTAGTCAGGCAGGATTTTCCTTTCAGGAAACCATGCTGGCTTTGGCCTAACTTGTCATGTGCCTCTAGGTACTCTGTAATCTCATCCCTAACAATCGATTCCAACAACTTCCCAACCACTTATGTCAGGTTAGCAGATCTATAGTTTCCTTTCTGCTGCCTCCCACCATTCTTAAATAGTGGAGCAACATTTACAATTTTCCAGTCATCCAGTACAATGTCAGAATCTATCGACTTCTGAAAGATCATTGTTAATGCCCCCGCAATCTCTCCAGCTACTTCCTTCAGAACCCAAGGGTGCATTCCATCAGATCCTGGAGACTTACCCACCTTCAGACCACTACTACAGCCGTGAAGATCCCTGTTGTACCTGATGACCCTGTGATCTCGTTTCAGAGGCTGTCTTTAAAGAGAGTGAACTCTCGCAAGGCCTAAGATCCTGATGGTGTAAGAACCTGGTAAGGCTCTGAAAACCTGTGCCAACTAACTAGCGGGAGTAATCAAGGACATTTTCAACCTCTTACTGCTACGGACAGAAGTTCCCACTTGCTTCAAAAAGGCAACAATTATACCAGAGCCTAAGAAGAATTATGTGGGCTGCCTTAATGACTATCGCCTGGTAGCACTCACATCGACAGTGATGAAGAGAGGTTGTTCATGACTAGACTAGACTGAACTCCTGACTCAACAAGGACCTGGACCCATTGCCTATTGCCACAATAGGTCAACAGCAGACACAATCTCAATGGCTTTCCACACGACTTTAGACCGTCTGGACAACACAAACACCTACATCAGGATGCTGTTCATCGATTATAGCTCAGCACTTAATACCAGCATTCCCACAATCCTGAACCAGGGCCTCTGTACCTCCCTCTGCAATTGGATCCTCGACTTCCTAACCGGAAGACCACAATCTGTGGGGATTGGTGATAAGATATCCTCCTTGCTGATGATCATCTCTGGCTCACCTCAAGGATGTGTGGTTAGCCCACTGCTCTACTCTCTATCCACGTGACTACATGGCTAGGTATAGCTCAAATACCATCTATAAATTTGCTCATGATACAACCATTGTTGGTAGAATCTTAGGTGGTGACGAGAGGATGTACAGGAGTGAGATATGCCAACTAATGGAGTGGTGGCATAGCACCAACCTGGCACTCAACGTCAGTAAGATGAAAGAGCTGATAGTGGACTTCAGGAAGGGTAAGACGGAGGAACACATACCAATCCTCATAGAGGGATCAGAAGTGAAGAGAATGAGCAGCTTCAAGTTCCTGCGTGTCAAGATCTCTGCGAATCTAACCTGGTCCCAACATATCGATGTAGTTATAAAGAAGACAAGACAGTGGCTATACTTTATTAGGAGTTTGAAGAGATTTGGCATGTCAACAAATACACTCAAAAACTTCTATACGTACAGTGGAGAGCATTCTGACAGGCTGCATCATGGTCTGGTATGGAGAGGCTATTGCACATGACCAAAAAAAGCTGCAGAAGGTTGTAAACCTAGTCAGTTCCATCTTGGATACTAGCCTACAAAGTATCCAGGACATCTTTAGGGAGCGGTGTCTCAGAAAGGCAGCGTCCATTATTAAGGGCCTCCAGCACCCAGGGCCTGCCCTTTTCTCACTATTACCATCAGGTAGGAGGTACAGAAGCCTGAAGGCGCATACTCAACGATTCAGAATCAGCTTCTTCCCCTTTGCCATCCGACTCCTAAATGGACATTGAATCTTTGGACACCACCTCACTTTTAACCATAGAACCATAGAACCATAGAACATTACAGTGCAGAAACAGGCCTTTTGGCCCTTCTTGGCTGTGCCAAACCATTTTTCTGCCTAGTCCCACTGACCTACACCTGGGCCATATCCCTCCAAACCCCTCTCATCCATATACCTATCCAAGTTTTTCTTAAATGTCAAAAGTGAGCCTGCATTCACCACTTCATCTGGCAGCTCATTCCCACACTTCCACCACTCTCTGTGTGAAGAAGCTCCCCCTAATGTTCCCTTTAAACTTTTCCCCCTTCACCCTTAACCCATGACCTCTGGTTTTTTTCTCCCCTGGCCTCAGTGGAAAAAGCCTGCTTGCATTCACTCTATCTATACCCATCATAATTTTATACACCTCTATCAAATCACCCCTCATTCTCCTACGCTCCAGGGAATAAAGTCCTAAACCTATTTAACCTTTCTCGTAACTGAGGATATTCACTGAGGTATTCACTGAGGATACCAAAAGTTTTTCAGATATATAAGAGTGAAAGAGAGGCGATTGTGGCTATTGGACTGCTGGAAAATGACACTTCAGAGGTGGTAAAGGGGGACAAAGAAATGGCAGACAAACTTAATAAGTATTTTAGACCATAAGATATAGGAACTGAAAAGACCATTTCGCCCATTGAATCTGCTCTGCCATTTCATCATGGCTGATCCAATTTTACTTTCAACCCCAGTCTTCTTCCTTCTCCCCATATTGCTTCATGCCCTGACCAATCAAGAATTTATTAAGCTCTGCCTTAAATATACATAAAGACTTGGCCTCCACAGCTACTTGTGGCAAAGAATTCCACAAATTCACCACTCTCTGGCTAAAGAAATTCTTCCTCACCTCTGTTTGAAAAGGACACCCATCTATTCTGAGGCTGTGTCCTCTGGTTTTAGACTCTCCTACCCTAGGAAACAGTTTCTCCACATCCACTCTATCAAGGCCTTTCACCATTCAATAGGTTTCAACGAGGTCACCCCTCATTCTTCTGAATCCTAGTGAATACAGGCCCAGAGCCATAAAATGCTCTTCATATGACAAGCCATTCAATCCTAAGATAATTTTTGTGAACCTCCTTTGAACCCTCTCCAGTGTCAGCACATCCTTCCTAAGATAAGGAACCCAAAACTGCTCACAATATTCCAAATGAAGTGTTACCAATGCTTTATAAAGTCTCATCATTACATCCTTGAAATGAATGCTAATATTGCATTTGTCTTCCTTACCACTCACTCAACCTTCATATTACCTTTAGGGAATCCTGCACAAGGACTCCAAAGTCCCTTTGCACCTTAGTTTTTTTGTATTTCCTCTCCACTTAAGAATGCTGAGGACTCACTCCCTCACTCTGACAGCGGGGAGGCAACAAACCATCTGGGAATCTTGTTCTCGTCCACAGAACCTCCTGTCCGATCCCCTAACTAACAAAAGGGTGGCACCAAAGGGTGGTGATTCTGTGAAATTCACTGCCATGGACTGCTCTGGTGGCCAAGTCATTGGGTTTATTTAAACAAAGGTTGATAAAGTTCTTGGTTAGTCAGGGCGTCAAATGTTCTGAGGAGAAAGCAGGTGAACGGGGTTGAGGGGGATTATAAATCAGCCATGATGGAATGGTGGAGCAGACTTGATGGGATGATTAACCTAATTCTGCTCCTATATCTTAAGGTCTTATAGTAAATATTTAAATATTGGTGAGACTGAATTTAGAGTATTGTATACAGTTCTGGTCACCTACCTAAGTTTGAAAGAGTATTTACAAGTATGTTGCCAGGACTTGAGGACCTGAGAAGTTATAGGGAATGCTTGAAGAGGTTAGGACTTTTAATTAGGTTTTGAGCAGCAGCCAATCAGCAATCAGAAGATTAAAAAGACATAGCTCATTTAAGTTTGCCAATTGAGTTCAGAAGGTTTGTGCTTTGAGTAGCAGTCAGTCAGTGATCGGGATTGACTGGAAAGAACAAAATAAAATAAAGCAGGGGCAAGTGGAGTGACCATTGTTGGAGTGGTCTTTGTTCGAGTGGACAATGTTAGAGTAGTTATTTGAGGCTTTAGCTCTTCAAGGCTTCAGCGACGAGAGGCGTGGTTGAGAGAAGGCGAAAGAGCAGTTGGTAGATTTTTCCTCCAGTTTATTGTTTTCCTCCTTTATATATCAATAGTTAGAACAGTAGGGATGTCAGGCAGGATATTTGAATGTTCCTCTTGTGGGATGCAGGAAGGCATAGATAGCCCCAGTATCCCTGATGACTACACTTACAAGCTGCAGCTCTGTGTTAAGGAGTTAGAGTGGGAACTAGATGAACTCCAGATCATTCAGGAGACTGAGGAGTGATAGGCAGGACATATAGAGATGTAGTTAACCCAAGGTCAAGGACACAAGGGAAAGGGGCAAACCAGCCAGTGCAGAGTACCTGTGTGGAATTCCCATCAAGAACAGGTATACCATTTTTGATACTGTTGGTGGGGGAAGGGCAGGATGGAAATTACCTAGCAGAGGGAAGTCACTGTGGTCAGGTCTCTGGCACTGCATCTGGCTCTGTGACTCAAAAGGAAACAGCAGAGAGAAGGTGAACTGTGGTGATAGGTTATCACCTACTGCAATTCTTTGAGGAAATTACAAGCAGGGTGGACAAAGGAGATGTAGTAGATGTGGTGTACTAGGATTTTCAGAAGGCCTTTGACAAGGTGCCACACATGAGGCTGCTTAACAAGATAAGAGCCCATGGAATTACAGGGAAGTTACTAGCAAGGGTGGAGCATTGGCTGGTCTGCAGAAAACAGAGAGTGTGGATAAAGGGATCCTATTCTGTCTGGCTGCCGGTTACCAGTGAAGTTCCACAGGGGTCGGTGTTGGGACCGCTGCTTTTTATTATGTATTTTAACTCTTGATTCAACTTGCACCCTACATCCAGGCTACTGTTTGGGGGCCTGTAGAAAAAGATCCTAATGGGAGTTATCTACAGGCCCCCATACAGTAACCTGGATATAGGGTGCAAGTTGAATCAAGAGTTAAAATTGGCATGTCGCAAAGGTAATGCTATGTTTATTATGGGGGATTTCAACATGCAGGTAGACTGGGAAAATCAGGTTGGTACTGGATCCCAAGAAAGGGAGTTTGTGGAGTGCCTCCGAGATGGATTCTTAGAGCAGCTTGTACTGGAGCCTACCAGGGAGAAGGCAATTCTGGATTTAGTGTTGTGTAATGAACTGGATTTGATAAGGGAACTCGAGATAAAGGAGTCATTAGGAGGTAGTCACCATAATATGATAAGTTTTAATCTACAATTTGAGAGAGAGAAGGGAAAACCGGAAGTGTCAGTATTACAGTTGAACAAAGGGGACTATGGAGCCATGAGGGAGGACCTGGCCAAAGTTGAGTGGAAAGATACCCTAGCAAGGATGACAGTGGAACAACAATGGCAGGTATTTCTGGGAATAATACAGAAGGTACAGAATCAGTTCATTCCAAAGAGGAAGAAAGATTCTAAGGGGAGTAAGGGGCGACCATGGCTGACAAGGGAAGTCAAGGACAGAATAAAAATAAAAGATAAGTATAACATAGCAAAGATGAGTGGGAAGCCAGAGGATTGGGAAACTTTTAAAGAGCAACAGAAGATAACTAAAAATCGGGGAGAAAAGATGAGGTACGAAAGTAAGCTAGCCAAGAATATAATGGAGGATAGTAAAAGCTTCTTTAGGTATGTGAAGAGGAAAAGATTAGTTAAGACCCAAGGTGGGCCCTTGAAGACAGAAACGGGTGAATTTATTACGGGAAACAAGGAAATGGCAGATGATTTGAATAGGTACTTTGGATCTGTCTTCACTAGGGAAGACACAAACAATCTCCCAGATGTAATTGTGGCCAGAGGACCTAGGGTAAAGCAGTAACTGAAGGAAATTCACATTAGGCAGAAAATGGTGTTGGGTAGACTGATGAGACTGAAGGCTGATAAATCCCCAGGGCCTGATGGTCTGCATCCCAGGGTACTTAAGGAGGTGGCTCTAGAAATTGTGGACGCATTGGTAATCATTTTCCGATGTTCTATAGATTCAGGATCAGTATTTGTGGATTGGAGGGTAGCTAATGTTATCCCACTTTTTAAGAAAGGGGGGGGGGGAGAAAGAAAACAGGGAATTATAGACCAGTTAGCCTGACATCAGTGGTGGGGATGATGCTGGAGTCAATTATAAAAGATGAAATAGCAGCACATTTGGATAGCAGTAACAGAATCGGTCCAAGTCAGCATGGATTTATGAAGGGGAAATCATGCTTGACTAATCTTCTGGAATTTTTTCAGGATATAACTAGGAAAATGGACAAGGGAGAGCCAGTGGATGTAGTGTACCTGGACTTTCAGAAAGCCTTTGATAAGGTCCCACATAGGAGATTAGTGGGCAAAATTATAGCACATGGTATTGGGGGTAAGGTACTGACATGGATAGAAAATTGGTTGGCAGACAGGAAACAAAGAGTAGGGAGTAACGGGTCCCTTTCAGAATGGCAGGCAGTGACTAGTGGGGTACTGCAAGACTCGGTGCTGGGACCGCAGCTATTTACAATATACATTAATGATTTAGTTGAAGGGATTAAAAGTAACATTAGCAAATTTGCAGATGACCCAAAGCTGGGTGGCAGTGTGAAATGTGAGGAGGATGTTATGAGAATGCAGGGTGACTTGGACAGGTTGGGTGAGTGGGCAGATGCATGGCAAATGCAGTTTAATGTGGATAAGTGTGAGGTTATCCACTTTGGTGACAAGAACAGGAGGCAGATTACTATCTGAATGGTGTCAAGTTAGGAAAAGGGGAAGTACAATGAGATCTAGGTGTCCTTGTTCATCAGTCACTGAAAGTAAGCATGCAGGTACAGCAGGCAGTGAAGAAAGCTAATGGCATGTTGGCCTTAATAACAAGGTAAGTTGAGTATAGGAGCAAAGGGGTCCTTCTGCAGTTGTACAGGGCCTTGGTGAGACCACACCTGGAGTATTGTGTGCAGTTTTGGTCTCCAAATTTGAGGAAGGACATTCTTGCTATTGAGGGAGTGCAGCGTAGGTTCACGAGGTTAATTCCCGGGATGGTGGGACTGTCATGTGTTGAAAGATTGGAGTGACTGGGCTTGTATACACTGGAATTTAGAAGGATGAGAGGGGATCTGATTGAAACATATAAGATTATTAAGGGATTGGACATGCTAGAGGCAGGAAACATGTTCCCAATGTTGGGGGAGTCCAGAACCAGAGGCCACAGTTTAAGAATAAGGGGTAGGCCATTTAGAACGGAGTTGAGGAAAAACTTTTTCACCCAGAGAGTTGTAGATTTGTGGAATTCTCTGTCTCAGAAGGCAGTGGAGGCCAATTCTCTGGATGTTTTCAAGAGAGAGTTAGATAGAGCTCTTAAAGATAGTGGAGTCAAGGGATATGGGGAGAAGGCAGAAATGGGGTACTAATTGTGGATGATCAGCCATGATCACAGTGAATGGCGGTGCTGGCTCGAAGGGCTGAATGGCCTTCTCCTGCACCTATTGTCTTTTGCAGGCGTTCCCAACCTGGGGTGCGAGATGGAATTTCAGGGGGTGCGACAGAGTGGCTTGTGTCCTTGAGTGGCAAGCATGAGTCATCACTCAGCCAGCTGCCAGTGTGCCTTGAGAAGTGGTAGTAACGTTTGTCCCAAGCACACTCCAACTCATCACATTAGTGAGGTATGTCAATGATGGTGCTGTGAAGGAAGATTTCCTGTTTTGTAAAGATCTGAAAACAAACACAACTGCAAAGGATGTGATGCAGCTGGTGAAAGACTTCTTTGCCAAACATGATTAGATATCAAAGTCATTGGTTCTGTGTGCACTGACGGGGCACCTGCAATGTTTGGAAATAAATCTGGCTTTTCTGCATTGATGAAAAAGGAGATTCCGGACTTGCAAGTTACCCATTGTTTTCTTCATCGGCATACTTTGGCATTAAAAACATTGCCTCCAAATTTGAAGAAAATCCTTGATACTTGTGTGAAGATCATCAACTGGATCAGGGGCGTGCTTTGAACCATCGCATCTTCAAATCATTTTGTGAGGATCTGGGAAGTGAGCATTCAGTTTTGCTTTTCCACACAGAAGTCCGTTGGTTGTCACGAGGACAAGCTTTAACCCACTTCATTGAGCTGCGGGAAGAAATCAAAGTTTTTCTGGAGGAGCATGAATGTGATCTGGTTGGGGCAATGGAATCACAGGAATTCGCCCAAATGCTGGCTTACTTAGATAGATAGATAGATAGATAGATAGATAGATACTTTATTCATCCCCATGGGGAAATTCAACTTTTTTTCCAATGTCCCATACACTTGTTGTAGCAAAACTAATTACATACAATACTTAACTCAGTAAAAAATATGATATGCATCTAAATCACTATCTCAAAAAGCATTAATAATAGCTTTTAAAAAGTTCTTAAGTCCTGGCGGTTGAATTGTAAAGCCTAATGGCATTGGGGAGTATTGACCTCTTCATCCTGTCTGAGGAGCATTGCATCGATAGTAACCTGTCGCTGAAACTGCTTCTCTGTCTCTGGATGGTGCTATGTAGAGGATGTTCAGAGTTTTCCATAATTGACCGTAGCCTACTCAGCGCCCTTCGATCAGCTACCGATGTTAAACTCTCCAGTACTTTGCCCACGACAGAGCCCGCCTTCCTTACCAGCTTATTAAGACGTGAGGCGTCCCTCTTCTTAATGCTTCCTCCCCAACACGCCACCACAAAGAAGAGGGCGCTCTCCACAACTGACCTATAGAACATCTTCAGCATCTCACTCCCAGATACTTGTAGGTCTTAACCTGCTCCACACATTCTCCATTAATGATCACTGGCTCCATATGAGGCCTAGATCTCCTAAAGTCCACCACCATCTCCTTGGTCTTGGTGATATTGAGACGCAGGTAGTTTGAGTTGCACCACATCACAAAGTCCTGTATCAGTTTCCTATACTCCTCCTCCTGTCCATTCCTGACACACCCCACTATGGCCGTGTCATCAGCGAACTTCTGCACATGGCAGGACTCCGAGTTATATTGGAAGTCTGATGTGTACAGGGTGAACAGGACCGGAGACAGTACGGTTCCCTGCGGCGCTCCTGTGCTGCTGACCACCGTGTCAGACCTACAGTTTCCCAACCGCACATACTGAGGTCTATCTGTCAAGTAATCCACTATCCAATCCACCATGTGAGAGTCCACCAAGCTGATATTTTCACTCGTATGAATAACCTGAGTGTTTCTCTTCAAGGGAAAGGGATAAACATATTGAAGGCTTGTGAAAAGTTGAATGCCTTCAAAGAAAAGTTACGTCTTTGGCGTCGAAGGAAAGAGGCAGTCTCTCAAATTTTCCTTCACTAGAAGAGATGGTTGATGATGCTGGATCCATAACTCCTACTGTGCGTGAAGAAATTGTTGCTCATTTGGAAATGCTGTCAGAATTGTTTGATGGATATTTTGCTGCTGGAGACCTGAAGATTTCAGAAGAATGGATCATGAATCCATATTCCTACAATTTGGAGAAAATGTCAGATGATGAAGAGCTGAAGAAAGATCATTGATTTGCAGACAAATCGAGCTCTTGAAATGCAATTTGAAAGCAAGACTTTGGAGGAGTTTTGGTGTGCAGCACTGGATATGTTCCCAAGACTTGGTGGAAAAACACTCCGTGTCCTCATTCCATTTGCAACAACATACTTGTGTGAATCTGGATTCAGTTCTCTTTTGTCAATCAAGACAAAATCTAGGAATTGCCTGAATCCACAGGCAGACCTGCGGATTGCAGTCAGCAAGAAAGTTCCACGTTTTGACCAAATCATGAATGAGAAGCAGCAGCAAAGAAGTCATTGAATTTTATGTTCACAATTGGGATTGATTTTACTGTTTACAATTTTTTCTGAATAAATTAGAATCTAATTGCTCAATTTATATTTGCATTTTATGCAGAGTTAAAAGCTTATTTTTTTTAAGTTTTACTTGTTCACCCGTAGTATTGTATGTGGTTTAATTTGTGGTTCAAAACTTAGAAATTAGACTTCTTCATCTTCAAATGTGATATTACTTTTGTAGGGGTTGCGAACATTAATCAAACATTTCCTAGGGGTGTGGGGCATAGAAAAGGTTGGGAACCACTAGTCTATTGTCTATTGCCTATGTCAATGATTTGGACTACGGTATTAATGGGTTTATGGCTAAATTTGCCAATGATACAAAGACAGGTGGAGGAGCAGGTAGTGTTGAGGAAACAGAGAGCCTGCAGAAAGACTCAGATAGTTTAGGGGAATGGGCAAAGAAGTGGCAAATGAAATACAATGTTGGAAAGTGTACAGTCATGCACATTGGTGGAAGAAATAAATGGACAGACTGTTATTTGGATGGGGAGAGAATTCAAAATGCAGAGATACAAAGGGATTTGGAAGTCCTTGTGCAAGATACCCTAAAGGTTAACCTCCAGGTTGAGTCAGTTGTGAAGAAGGCAAATGCAATGTTGGCATTTATTTCTAGAGATATAGAATATAAGAGAAGGGATGTGATGTTGAAGCTCTATAAGGCACACATGAGACCACACTTGGAGTATTGTGTGCAGTTTTGGGCCCCTTATTTTAGAAAGGATATACTGACATTGGAGAGGGTTCAGAGAAGATTCGTGAGAATGACTCCAGGAGTGAAAGGGTTACCATATGAGAAACATCTGGCAGCTCTTGGGCCACATTCCCTGGAGTTCAGGAGAATGAGGGGGGATCTCATAGAAACATTTGTAATGTTAAAAGGCCTGAATAGATTAGATATGACAAAGTTATTTCCCATAGTAGGGGATTCTAGGACAAGAAGGCATGACTTCAGGATTGAAGGACGTCCTTTTATAACTGAGATGCGAAGAAATTACTTTAGTCAGAAGGTGGTAAATCTGTGGAATTTGTTGCCATGAGCAGGTGTGGATGCCAAGTCACTGGGTGTATTTAAGGCAGAGGTAGGGTGAAAGCAGGGGAGTGGGGATGGCTGGAAGAATTGGATCAGCCCATGATTGAATGGTGGAGCAGACTCAATGGGCCAAATGGCCTACTTCTGCTCCTATATCTTATAGTCTTATGGGATTCATTAGGAGGAGGGAAAGGACGGTCTATGGATGAGAATGAGATCCCAGATGGTATGTTGCCTCCTGGTGCCAAGGTCCAGGACATTTTGGATTGAGTCTTCAGCTTTCTTAAGTAGGATGGTGAGCAGCCAGAGGTCATGGTCCACATAAGTACCAATGACATAGGTAGAAAAGTGATGAGGTTCTGCAAAGAGAGTTCAGGGAGTTAGGTGCTAAGTTAAAAGACAGGACCTCCAGGTTTGTGATCTCAGGATTAGTACCCATGCCACATGCTAGTGAGGCAAGAAATAGGAAGCTCATAGTATTTAACACATGGATAAGGAGTTGGTGTAGGAGAGAGGAAATTACAGTTTTCAGGGAAGGTGGGACCTATAGAGAGGGAATTTGTTGAATGCCTATGAGATGGCTTTTTTGAGCAGCTCGTGCTTGTGCCTACTTGGGGAAAGGCTATCTTAGATTGGGTATTGTGTAATAACCCAGATCCTATTTGGGAGCCTAATGTAAAAGAACCCTTACGTGGCAGTGATCATAATATGATTGAATTTATACTGCAATTTGGGAGAAGCATAACTCAAATGTATCAGTGTCACAATGGAATAAAGGGAATTACAGAGGCATGAGACAGGAGCTTGCCCAGGTAGATTAGAGGAGGATAATGGAATTGATGGCTTTGTGACAAAGTTGGCAGAAGATACAAAGATAGGTGGAGGGGTAGGTAGTATTGAGGAAGTATTGCGATTGCAGCAGGACTTAAACCAATTGAAAGAATGGGCAAAAAAGTGGCAGATGGAATACAGTGTTGGGAAATGTATGATAATGCATTTTGGTAAAAGGAACAATAGTGTGGACTATTATCTAAATGGAGAGCAGATTCAAGCATCAGAGGTGCAGAAGGGCTTAGGAGTCCTTGTACAAGACTCCCCAGAAGGTTGATTTACAGGTTGAGTCTGTGATAAAGAAGGTAAATGCAATGTTGGCATTTATTTCAACGGGAATAGAATATAAAAGTGAAATAATGCTGAGCCTTTATTAGACACTAGTCAAGCCGCACTTGGAGTATTGTCAACAGTTTTGGGCCCCATATCTCAGGAAGGATGTGTTGTTATTGGAAAGAGTTCAGAGGAGGTTCCCGAGATGGTTCCAGGAATGAAGGGGTTAACATATGAAGAGTGTTTGGCAGCTTTGGGCCTGTACTTGCTGGAATTTAGAAGAACGCGGGGGGATCTCAATGAAACTTACCGAATGTTGAAAGGAATAGTTAGAGTGGATGTTTCCTATGGTGAGGATATCCAGAACTAGAGGGCACAGCCTCAAAATTGAGGGGCAACCTTTTAGAACAGAGGTAAGGAGGAATTTTTTTAGCCAGAGAGTGGTGAATCTGTGAAACACTCTGCCACAGACTATGGTGGAGGCCAAGACTTGCATATACTGAAGGCAGAATTTGATCATTTCCTGATCGCTCAATGCATCAAAGGATACGGCAAGAAGGCAGGTGTATGGGTTTGAGTGGTCAGCCATGTGCAATGGTGGAACAGGCTCAATGGGCTGAATTCCTAATTCTGCTCCTATGTCTTATACAGAAGAGAAGGTTTGCACCATGGGAATGTTTGCTAGTGCTGCATGGGGGAGTTTAAACTAGATTTGCAGGGGGATAAGAACCAGATTGCCAGAACAGATAGCGGAAAGGTTGTGGAGACAGATATTGTTAAGATCTCAGACAACATCAGGAATCAAAAGGATGGTGTGACTTATGCCTGAGCTGCATATATTTCAATGCAAGGTGTATTGCAGGAAAGGCAGACAAGCTTAGGGAATGAAATTATAATATTGAAGCCATCAGTGAGACTTGTTTGCAGGAGGGGCAGGACTGGAAGCTCAATGTTCTGGGATTCTGTTGTTTTAGATGCAACAGTGCAGGAGGGATTAAAGGGGGAGGGGTGGAGTTACTAGGTAGGGAAAATGTCATGGCAGCACTTAGGACAGATTGGAGAACTCATCTATGAGGCTTTGTGGGTGGAACTGAGGAAAAAGAAACATATCACTACGGTAATGAGGCTGAATTATACACCACCCAACAGTGCAAGGGAGTTAGAGGACTAATCTATAGAGAGATTACACTGTTGTACGAACCATAAACTTTTTATAGTAGGTGATTTTAACTTTCCACATATTGACTAGGAATCCCATACTGTAAAAGAACTAGAAAGGATGGAATTTGTGAAATGTGTACAGGAACGTTTTCTTAATCAGTGCACGAGAAGTCCCAATGAGAGAGTGTGCAATAGTTGATCTGCTTTTAGGGAATGAGCCAGAGCAAGTGACAGAACTTTGTGTAGGGGTACACTTTGCACCTAGTGATCATAATGCCATTAATTTCAAAGTAAATACAGAAAAAACTAGGTCTGGTCCCCAGGTTGAGATTCTAAATTGGAGAAAGCCAAATTTTGATGATATCACAAAGAATTTTGGAAGTGTGGATTGGGATAGGCTGTTTTCTAGCAAAGGTTTACTTATTAAGTGGAAGGTCTTCAAAAGTGAAACCTTGAGAGTACAAAGCTTGTATGTGCCTGTCAGAATAAAAGGTAAAGATAACAGGTGTTGGGAACCTTTGTTTTCAAGAGATATTGAGCCCCTGTTTAAGAAAAAAAAAGAGGTGCATAGCAGGTATAGGCAGGTAGGAACAAATGATGTACATAGAGAGTATGTAAGAGTATGTAAGAAATGCAAGAGAGCACTTAAGAAAGAAATCAGGAAGGTTAAAAGAAAGCATGAAGCTGCCCTAATAGACAAGATAAAGAAGAATCCTAAGTGATTTTACATATGTTAATGGCAAAAGGATTGCAAGGGTCAAAATTGGTCTTCTGGAAGATCAGATTGGTAATCTATATGTGGAGCAATAAGAGATAGGGTGACCTTAAATGGAGTTTTGCATCTGTATTTATTCAAGAGATGGACACAGAGTGTATGGAAGTGAGGCAAAGCAGCAGCAAGGTCATGGACTGTATACAGATTACAGAGGAGGTGTTCACTGTATTGAGGCAAATTTGGGTGGATAAGTCTGACAAGGTGTTCCCTTGGGCCCTATGGGAGGCAAGTGCAGGGGCCCTAGCAAATATATTTAAATCATCCTTAGTGACAGGTGAGGTACTTGAGGATTGGAGAATAGCTAACGTTGTTCTGCTCTTTAAGAAAGGCTCTAAGAATAAACCAGAAAAATATAGGCCAGTGAGCCTGACATTAGTGGGAAAGTTATTTCAAAGTATTTTAAGGGACTGGATATATGAATATTTGGAATGACATGGACTGATTAGGTTTGCTCATGGTAGGTCATGTCTAACCAATCTTATAGAGTTTTTTGAAGACGTTACCAGGAAGGTTGATGAAGGCAAATTGTTAATGTTGTCTGTATGGACTTCCACAAGGCATTTGACAAGGTCCTGCATGGAAAGTTGGTTAAGAAGGTTCAGTCGTTCGGTATTCAAGATAAGATAGTAAACTGGATTAGACATTGGCTTTGTAGAAGCCAGAGGGAGATAGTAGATGGTGTTCAGTCCTGGTCACCTCACTACAGGAAGGATGTGAATACTATAGAGAGAGAGTAGAGAAGATTTACAAGGATGTTGCTTAGATTGGAGAGTGTGCCTTATGAGAATAGATTGAGTGAATTTGGCCTTTTCTCCTTGGAGTGACCTGATAGAGGTATATAAGATAATGAAAGGCATTGTTCATGTGGATAGCCAGCGGCTTTTTCCCAGGGCTGAAATGATTGCCACAAGAGGACACAGGTTTAAGGTGCTGGGGAGTAGGTACAGAGCAGATGTCAGGGGTAAGTTTTTTTACTCAGAGAGTGGTGAGTGTGTGGAATGGGCTGCCGGCAGCAGTGGTGGAGGTGGATATGATAGGGTCTTTTAAGAGACTTTTAGATAGGTACATGGAGCTTAGTAAAATAGAAGGATATAGGTAAGCCTAGTAATTTCTAAGGTAGGGATATGTTCAGCACAACTTTGTGAGCCGAAGGGCCTGTATTATGCTGTAGGTTTTCTATGTTTCTATGTTAACTCTTTGAGTGACTATGCAGAAAGTTTGAAGTTAATAACTCATCTCCTTCTACCTTAGGCCATGAACTTATCAATCACCCCTGCTGTGGACGCTTGCTGGAGGTCCAAGATCCGTATGCTCCACAACCGCTGGACTAAGTGTCTAAATCTAGGAGGGGACTATGTTGAAAAATAAATGTGCTAGGTTTTCTAAAATTGACTCCTTCTAGCTGAGGCTACAAACTTATCAATCACCCCTTGTATTGAGTACAGGAGATGGGAGGCTATATTGAAGTTGTATAAGAAATTGGTGAGGCCTAATTTGGAGTATTGTGTAAGTTTTGGTCACCTACCTCCAGGAAAGATGTAAATAAGACTGAAAGAGTACAGAGGAAATTTACAAGGAAGTTGTGGGGACTGGAGGACCTGAGTTATAAGGAAAGATTGAATAGATTAGGACTTTATTCCTTGGAAAGTAGAAAACTGAAGGGAGATTTGATACAGGCATACAAAATTATGTGGGCTATAGACAGGGTATGGCAGGCTTTTCCCACTGAAATTGGGTGAGACTACAACTAAAGGTCATGGGTTAAGGATGAAAGGTGAAAAGTTTAAAGGGAACATGGGGGGAAACTTCTTGGTGGGTTGTGAGAGTGTGTAACAAACTGTCGCCACAAGCAGTGCATACAAACTTAATTTCTATGTTTAAGAGAAGTTTGGATATGTATATGTATGAAGGGGTATGGTGCAATTTGATGGAAGTAGGCAGTTTAACTGATTTGGCATGAACTAGATAGGCTGAAGGGTCTGTTTCTGTGCTGTTCTCATGAATCTCTGAGTTTATTCCTGGTGTGTAGGTATAGTGGTATACAAAATTATGAGGTATATAGATTGGGTGAATGCCTGCAGGCTTTTTTTGCAGTTGAGTGAGACTAGAACTAGAAGTCAAAGTAAAAGGTGAAATATTTAAGGGGATCTGAGGAGAAATCTCTTTACTCAGAGGGTAGTGTGAGTGTGTAACAAGCTGCCAGTGGAAGGGGTAGATGTAGTTTCAATTGTAAGATTTAAGAGAAGTTTGGAACGTGGACGGGAGGGGTTTTGAGGAATATGCTTCAGATGTAAGATTGATAGGAACAGGCAGTTATCAGGTTGGCATGGACTAGATACGCATAGGGAATATTTCTATGCTGTAGTGTTCTATGACTCTATGTCTCTAAATATTGTTTAGATTTTACTGTTATTGTGATGTGGACTATACAACCATTGTGAATGAGTCATTTCAATTTTAGATTACAGCATGTTAAAAACTATATAATTTTATTTCCAATACTTTCATTTTCCCAAATTTCTAATTAAGAGTTCACCACCAGCTTCATCCCAAACATTGCATCATACTATAAACTATAATTAAAAGGGTGTAGATTGTACAAATTCCTCAAACACCTGTTTCTTCTCAACACCTGTATGGCAGTTGGTGGTGACAAGATGCTACCATGTAGGAAATCAGGAAGATGAACCCACATCCTGTTTCATGCTGAAGATACAGAGAGACTTCACACAAGAGAATAAGAGCAGGAATAAGCCACCTGACCCCTCAAGCCTGGGCTGCCATTCAGAATGATGATGGTGGATCGACCTCACACAGCTTAATTCCTTCTCGATGCCAAATTCCCTTAAGTTCTATTCCTCTGATTTTCCAAAAATGTATCTATTTCCACTTTAAATGCTTCTTATGATTTACCTTCCACAATTTTTGGGTTAGAGAATTCCAGAGATTTACTAAACTTTGCAGTAAGAAATTTCTACGTGCATTGGTTTCAAATGAGCAGTTGCTTATTTTGAAACTACACTCCCTCTTTTGGGACTCACCCAATAATATAAACATCTTTAGGTGTCTTATATGCTTCAATAAGATCACCCTTTTTTATTCTAAACTCCAAAGAATACAGACAAGAGAAAATCTGCAAACACTGGAAATCCAAGCAATGTACACAAAATGCTGGAGGAACTCAGCAGGCCAGGCAGCATCTATGGAAAATAGTAAACATTCAAAGTTTTGGGCCAACACCCTTCATCAGGACTGGAGCAAAGTGAAGAGAAGTTGGAGTAAGAACTTGGGGGGGAAGAAATACAAGGTGTTAGGTGATAGGTGAAACTGGGAGAGGAGAAGGGGTGAAGTAATGAGCTGGGAAATTGATTGGTGGAAGGGATAAAGGGTTGGAGAAGGGGGAATCTTATAGGAGAAGACAAAAGGCCATGGAAGAAAAGGAAAGGGGAGGAGCACCAGAGGGAGGTGATGGGCAGGTAAGGAGATAAGGTGAGAGACAGAAATAGGAATGGGGAATGGAGAAGGAGGGGACATTACTGGAAGTTCAAGAAATTGATGTTCATGCCATCAGGTTGGAGGCTACCTAGATGGAATATATTGTTCCTCCAAGTGTGGCAGACAGAGCGTAGGTGCTCGATGAAGTGGTCTCCCAACCTACATCAGGTCTCACCAATATACAGAAGGCCCACACCAGGAGCACTAGATACAGTAGATGACCTCAACAGATTCACAGGTGAAGTATTGCCTCACCTGGAAGGGCTGCTTGGGGCCCTGAATAGTAGTGAGGGAGGAGGTGTAGGGGCAGATGTAGCACTTGTTCTGCTTGCAAGGATAAGTGCCAGGAAGAAGATCAGTTGGGAGGGTCGAATGGACAAGGGAGTTATATAGGGAGTGATCCCTGCAGAAAGCAGAAAATGCGTGGGGGAGAGGGAAAGATGTGCTTGGTGGTGGGATTCCGCTGGAGATGGTGGAAGTTATGGAGAATTATGTGCTGGATGTGGAGGCTGGTGAGGTGTTGCTTGGATTTCCAGCAAATGCAGATTTTCGCTTGTTTGACCTCTACTGCCATGATTGGGCCATACTCAGGTTGGAGGAGTAACACCTTATATTCTGTCTGGGTTGCCTCCAAACTGCTGGCATAAACATTGATTTCTTGAACTTCAAACTTGAAGTCAAAGAATCTGAATGTATTGTATCTCTGGATACAGAGAAAGCCTTTGACAGGGTGGAGTGGCCTTATTTCGTTCAGGTTTTGAAGAGGTTTAATTTTGGTCCAGGATTTTTTTCCTGGATTAAATTGAGTTATCAAGCCCCGGTGGCTGCGGTTATAACTAATAATCAAAAGTCTCCTTAATTTAGATTATATAGAGGAACCCGTCAAGATTGTCCTCTTAGTCCTTTATTATTTAATTTGGTTTTAGAACCACTTGTTATCGCTCTTAGGGATTCTAATTCTGTGCAGGGTATTAAGAGAGAGGATAATTTACATAAGGTTTCATTATATGTGGATGATTTATTAGTTTACATTTCAGACCCTAAGAAATCTATTCCTTTTATGTTATCTATATTTATGGAATTTAGTATTTTCTCTGGATATAAACTTAACTTACATAAAAGTGAATTATTTCTTATGAATAATTATTCTGATTATTATGATCAAATACCTTTTAATATTGTTAAAAACCATTTTACTTACCTTGGTATTAAAATTACTAAAAATTTTAAAGACCTATATAAGTATAATTTTTCCCCTCTAATTGAATACACTCAACAAACACTTTCTAAATGGTTGCCTATGTCGATGTCATTGATTGGTCGAATAAATGCTATAAAAATGGTTATTCTACCAAAATTTTTATATACATTTCAAGCAGTTCCTCCTTTTGTTCCAAAAATATTTTTTGATAAAATAGTTTCTATGATTTTGGCAACACGAGTGAATCTGCAGATGCTGGAAATAAATAAAAACACAAAACGCTGGCAGAACTCAGCAGGCCAGACAGCATCTATGGGAGGGGGTAGTGACGACGTTTCGGGCCAAAACCCAGTGTTTCGGCCCGAAACGTCGTCACTACCTCCTCCCATAGATGCTGTCTGGCCTTCTGAGTTCTGCCAGCATTTTGTGTTTTTATCTATGATTTTGTCTTACATTTGGAATAATAAAAGCTCTAGAGTGAATAAACTTTTATTGCAAAAATCAAAAAAAGATAGAGGACTGGTCTTACCAAACTTTAGATTTTATTATTGGGCAATTAATATTCATTATATCACTTTTTGGATTCATGATATAGACAACCAGGATTGCCCTTCATGGTTACACTTGGAGGAGAATTCGGTAACGGGGTTTTCTTTAGCTTCTTTATTAGGCGCTCCCCTTCCTTTCTCATTCTCCAGAATAGGTAGACAAGCTCACAATGCTATTGTTAAACATATTGTAAAAATCTGGTTTCAGTTTCGTAGATTTTTTGAATTAAATAACTTTCTACCCTCTAGTAATATCTATTTTAACTTTTTTTTAAACCATCAACTCTGGATAAGGCTTTTTTAACATGGAAAACTAAGGGAATAAAAACTTTTTCAGATTTGTTTTTACAGGATTGTTTAATATCTTTTTCACAGTTAATGGATAAATATGATATCTCTAGCATACATTTTTTTAGATATTTACAAGTTGGAAATTTTTTACGTGATTTTCTACCGAATTATCCCTTGGCCTACTCATCAAATTTGGCTTATGCTATTTTTCAGCTTAAACCATTTCAAAAACGATTAATAGCTATTATTTATAACCAGCATGTCGCCTAACGATAAGGTTAAACGCACTTGGGAAATAGAACTTCAACACTCACTTCCAGATAATCAATGGAGTAAAATTAATTATCTAGTTAATAATTCATCTATTTGTGCACGTCATTCCTTAATTCAGTTTAAGATAGTACACAGGGCCCATATGTCTAAAGATAAATTAGCACATTTTTTCTAATATAAGCCCTATTTGTGACAGATGTAACACAGAGGTCACTACTCTAACTCATATGTTTTGGTCCTGTGTAAACTTAAATAATTTTTGAAGGGATGTGTTTAGAATATCATCCAAAGTTATAGGTGTGGATTTACAACCCAATTCACTCACGGCAATTTTTGGGATTATTCCAGAGGAAACAGGTATAGTTTCTGCTTCTGCTCAACATGTGATAGGTTTTCAACTTTACTGGCTAGGAGAGCTATCTTGTTATACTGGAAAGATTCTGATCCACCTATTATTTTTAACTGGCTCTCCTCCATAATGTCATGTTTAAGTTTGGATTAAACAAATTTTGAGCAAGTCTGGCAACCCTTTATTCAATATTTTCATATCATTTAATTTATTTTTAATTTATTTTTTTCTATAGGGAAAATTTTTCCTTATCCGCGAAGGTTTGGAGGTGACTGGAAGGATGTTTTCTCTCTTCCTTTTTTTTCTAATTTTATCCTCAAATGGACTGCCCAGTTGTGGTTTATTGTTTATATTATATATATATATAAAACAGCATAACACTATTCTTATCTGATTTTGACATTATATATATTTTTTGCTGTCTATATGGCTTTTGTATTATGTGTTTGTTAAAACTTCTCCTCTGATTTGTATTTTTTTTTGTTTTTACTGGAAATCAATAAAAAAAGATCAAAAATGAACTTCCAGCAATACCCCCACCCCCTTCACCATTCCCCATTCCCATTTCCCTCTCTCACCTTAACTCCTTATCTGCCCTCACCTCCCTCTGGTGCTCATCTCCTTCCCTTTCTTCCATGGCCTTCCATCCTCTCCTATAAGATTCCCCCTTTTCCAGCCCTTTATCTCTTTCACTAATCAACTTCCCAGCTCTTTACTTCACCTCTTCCCCTCTCTCGGTTTCACCTATCACCTACTACCTTGCATTTCTTCCTCCCACCTCCTTACTCTGACTTCTCATCTTTTTTCAGCCATGATGAAAGGTCTCATCCTGAAACATTGACTGTTTACTCTTTTCTACAGATGCTGCCTGGTCTGCTAAGTGCCTCCAGCATTTTGTTTAACATATATAACAATTACAGCACAGAAACAGGCCATCTCGGCCCTTCTAGTCCGTGCCGAACGCTTACTCTCACCTAGTCCCACCTACCCGCACTCAGCCCATAACCCTCCATTCCTTTCCTGTCCATATACCTATCCAATTTTGTTTTAAATGACAATATCAAACCTACTTCTACCACTTCTACTGGAAGCTCGTTCCACACAGCTACCACTCTCTGAGTAAAGAAGTTCCCCCTCATGTTACCCCTAAACTTTTGCCCCTTAACTCTCAACTCATGTCCTCTTATTTGAATCTCCCCTACTCTCAATGGAAAAAGCTGATCCACGTCAACTCTATCTATCCCCCTCATAATTTTAAATACCTCTATCAAGTCCCCCCTCAACCTTCTACGCTCCAAAGAATAAAGATCTAACTTGTTCAACCTTAAAGCATAGAAATGACCATTTCAGCCCACGGTGTCCAAGGTAATTTTTTTGCCCATCTTCGTCAATTCAAATTTCCTGCATTAGATTCATGTTGGTGTTTCTAAACAATACAGACCCATTCTATTTAGTCTCTTTTAACAGGGCAATTATCTCATCCTAAAAATAAGCTTTGTGAATCTCCTTTGGACTGTCTCCAATGCTGCTACATTCTTTCTTATGTATGCTGAACAAAACTACAGCCAGTACTCTAGGTGTAACCTCACTACCAAACTTGACAAAACTTCCATATTTCTAAATTACAAACGTACAACCCCTTTGCAGTAAAGGTTAATATGACAGCTGCTTTCTTAACTACCTGTTGCAATCCCTGCACAAAAACACCTAGATTTCTTTGGCATAATTGTAGTTTTTTTCCCATTTGAGTAATAATCTGCCTATTGATTCCTCTTACCCAAGTCTATAGAATTTCTCCTTGCAGATTTTAATGAATCTCTGGAACTCTCTAACCAAGAACTGTGGAGGCTAAATCATGACCTCACTTTGCCCATGTTAAACTTCATTTGCCAAAATTTAGTTCACTAATTCAATCTATATGTCACGGTGTGGGGACAGGGGTGCTGGGAGAGGACCCACAAGCAGGACACAAACACTTCTCTCTCAGGTAAAATAAAATGGCGTTTATTGGTAGTTACACAGAAGATCGGAAAATTGAGGACAAAAGAACACGAACCTCAGACGAGGGACTAGAATCGCCGCGGACCTGGGACTTAGAAACAGGGAACTGGGATCGCCGCGGTCATGGCTTGGACAGCGGGAACACGGACAGCCGCGGACCTTGGACTCGGACTGGGGGGAACATGGACAGCCGCGGACCTTGGACTCGGACTGGGGGGAACATGGACAGCCGCGGACCTTGGACTCGGACTGGGGGGAACATGGACAGCCGCGGACCTTGGACTCGGACTGGGGGGAACATGGACAGCCGCGGACCTTGGACTCGGACTGGGGGGAACATGGACAGCCGCGGACCTTAGACTTGGACTGGGGGGAACATGGACAGCCGCGGACCTTAGACTTGGACTGGGGGGGAACATGGACAGCCGCGGAGCTTAGACTTGGACAGGGGGAGCACAGACAACGGACAGGACATCTAGTCAGGACTCCGCCTTCCACTCAGGCACTGAGCCGGAACTTCTTCAGGGGGTAGACACAGACAATGGACAAGAACATCAAGTCAGGACTCTGTCTTCCACTCAGGCACCGAGCCAGGACTTCTTCAGCGGGTAGACATGGACAACGGACAGGAACATCTAGTCAGGACTCCGCCTTCCACTCAGGCACTGAGCCGGGACTTCTTCAGAGAGTAGACACAGACAAGGAGCATAAACATTGAGTCAGGACTCCGCCTTCAACTCACCCCTGGGAGATTGACCTCGCCCCGACCTACTCTGGCGACGGAAGGCGAATTGCTGGTTCTCCGATGCGGGATGGATCGCTCTGGCTTGTCGTAGCGGCGGCAACTTGTAAAGGCTTCTCTAATGCTCTCATCCCGAACTGCTAAAGCGAGGCGCTTATAAATTGCTGGTTCGGGTCGAGGGTAGATTACCTTGATTGCCGAGTTCGAGGGATGCGTGAAATGCAATTAGACAGGAACAAGGAGTCAATGGTCCAGATCGCAACCTAACTAAATTTAAAGGGGAACCGATCCGGACCATGACACTGTATCCAATTGCAGAGACACAATCCTGTCCCTTAGAATACTTCCCAATAATTTATCCTCTCAAAGTGCCTCACTTGTCTGCATAAATTCCATCTGCCATTGTTCAACCCATTTTCCCAGCTGATCCAGATCATGCTGCAAGCTTTGATAGCCTTTCTCACTGTCTACTACACCCCTAATCTTGGTGTGATCCACAAATTTGTCAAAACAGTTTACCACATTATAATCAGCATCATTAATATAATAATAACCAACAATGGACCCAGCACTGATCCTTGAGGCACAGCACTAGTCATAAACCTCCAGTCAGAAAGATAACCATCTATGATCACTCTCTGACTTCTCCTGCTAAGCCAATGTTGAATTTAATTGTCTACTTCATCCTGAATGCCAAGTAATTTAACCTTTTGGACCAACTTCCCATGCATACTTTGTCAAAAGCCTTGTTAAAGTCCATGAGACAATGTCCACCACCTTTTCTTCATCAATCTTCCTGGTAACCTCTTCAAAAGATTATCTCAGATTGTTGAGATTTGACCTACCACACACAAAGGCATGTTGATAATCCCTAATCAGGCATTGCCTAACCAAATACAGTATATATCCTGACCCATAGAATACCTGCCAATAATTTACCCATGACTGACATCAAGCATACTGGACCATAATTTCCAGGCATATTCTTGGAGCCTTTCTTAAACAATGGATTGCTTAGACATGACTTACCATGCACAAAGTCATGTTGACTATCCCTAATCAGTCCCTGTTTATCCAAATATTTATATAACTTCTCTTAGAATACCTTCCAATAACTTTCCTATTATTGATGTCAGGCTCACTGGCCTATAATTTCCTGGGTTATTCTTAAAACCTTTCTTAAACAACAGAACAACATAAGCTATCCTCCAATCCTCTAGCACCTCATCTGTAGCTAAGGATGTTTTAAATATCTCTGGTAGGGCTCCTGTAATTTCTATGCAAAAACCTTGTCAAATCCTGGGGACATATCCACCCCAATTTGCTTCAAGACAGCAAACATCTCATCCTCTAGTATACATAGGGTCCATTGTCTTCCCTGCTGCATTGCCTCACATCTATAGACTCTCTGCCCATCTCTTGAGTAAATATAGAAGCAAAAGATCCATTTAAAATCTCCCCTATCTCATTCAGCTCCATGCATAGATTATCACTCTGTTCTTCCAGAGGACCAATTTTGACCGTTGGTATACTTTTGCTCTTAATATATCTGTAGAAGACCAGAGGATTCCCCTTCAAATTGTCTGTTAGAGCAACCTCATGCCTTCTTTTAGTCCTTCTGATCTTCTTCTTAAGTGCTCTTCTGTATTTCTTATACTCGTCAAGTACCTTAACTGTTCCTGCCTGCCTATCTCTGTTATGCACCTTCTTGTCTAAGGATGTTTTAAATATCTCTGGTAGGGCTCCTGCAATTTCTATGCAAAAACCTTGTCAAATCCTGGGGACATATCCACCCCAATTTGCTTCAAGACAGCAAACATCTCATCCTCTAGTATACATAGGGTCCATCCAGGGTCTCAATATCTCTGGAAAATCAAGGTTTCCTAAACACGTTGCCCTAGGCTTTTATTTTGACAGGAATATACAAACTCTACTCTCAAAATTTCACCTTTGAAGGCCTGCCACTTTCCAAGTACATCTTTACCAGAAAACAACTTGTCCCAGCCCACACTTGCCAGATCCTTTCTGATACCATCAAAATTGGCCATTCTCCAATTTAGTATCAACCCAAGGGCAGACCTATTCTTTTCCATAATTATCTTGAAACTAATGGCATTATGATCACTAGATACATAGTGTTCCCCTACACAAAGTTCCGTCATCCACCCTGTATCATTTCTAACAGATCTAGTATCACTCAGTCTCCAGTTGGGACTTCTAGGTACTGATGAAGGAAACTTCCCTGAACATATTTGACAAACTCCTTCCTGTCAAGACTTTTTACAGTATGGCTATCCTTGTTAATATGTGGAAAGTTAAAACAACCTGCTATCACAAGCTTATGTTTATTGCACGTTCTGCAATTTCTCTACAAATTTGCAGATTGTTGGGTGGTTTGTAATATAGTCCCATTAATGTGGTCATACATTTCCTATTTTCAGTTCTACTCATAAAGCCTCAGTAGATGAGCTCTCCATTCTGTCTGGACTGAGCACCGCCATGACATTTTCCCTAACTAGTGCAATGCCACCCTTTAATCTCCCCCACTCTGTTATGTCTAAAACAATGAAATTCCAAAGCATTGAGCTGCCACTCCTGCCCCTACTTCAACCAAGTCTCACTAATGACTACAATGTCATAATTATACTTGCTGATCCATGCCATAAGTTCATCTGCCTTTCCTACAACTTGCATTGAAATATACACAACATAAAACATTAGTCTCAGCATGCTCAACTTTTTGATTCCTGACTTTTGCATGCAGGCTTAATAAAATCTTTCTCCATAAACGAGTCCACCATTTGTTCTAGCGCTTTGGTTCCCATCCTACTGCAATTCTAGTTTAATCCACCCCAACCTACCTGTGCAGCACTAGCAAACCTTTCCACTAGGATATTAGCCTCCCTCTAGTTCAGGTCCAAACTATCCCTTCTGTACAGGTCCCACCTTCCCTGAAAGAGAGCCCAATGATCCAAAAATCCAAAGACCTCCCTCCTTCTTCACTCCTTAGTTAACGTTAAACTGTATGATTTTCCTATTTCTTGCTTCAGTAGCATGTGCCACAAACCTGGAGGTCCTGTCCTTTAACTTATTACCTAACTGAATCATCTGCGGCTCAACATCAGTAAGACAAAAGAGATGGTGATGGACTTTAGAAAGACTAAGCCTGCACTGCTCCCTGTTGCTATCGATGGTGAGGACTTGGATGTGGTGAGGTACCTACACGTACCTGGGGGTGCACCTGGATGACAGATGAGTCAAAAGGCTGTGCTCCGCAGAGGCTATGTACAAGAACGGCCAGAGTTGCCTCTACTTCCTGAGGAGACTGAAGTCCTTTGGAGTATGCATGTCTCTCTTTCACATGTTCTACTAGTCTATTGTCACCAGCGCAATCTTCTATGTGGTGGTGTGCCAGAGCAATGGCATCAACACAGATGATGCCAACAGGCTCAATAAACTGATTAGAAAGGCTGGCTCTGTTATAGGAGTGAAACTGGACACACTGGAGGCCGTGGTAGAACAAAGGACCCTATGGAAAATTCTGTCAATTTGGACAATGTTTCTCACGCTCTGCATGCTTCCTTGGCTGAACAGAGGAACACATAACTGCGCTGCTCCAAAGAGTGCTACATGAAGTATTTCTTACCCTCGGCCATTAGGCTCTATAATGAGTCAACCTATAGCTGGGAAGTGACGACACCCTCCTGTTAGACTTATTTATTTATTCTTTTTTACTTCTTTTCTAATATTTGTATATCTGTGCATTTGTAATGCTACTATACCACTACAATTTCCTTTTGCGATCAATAAAGTATCAATCTATTTATTAAACTCCCTGAACTCAATTTACAGGACCTCATCACCCCTCCTACCCATATCATTGGTACCAATGTGGACCACAAACTTCTGGCTGCTCACCCTCCCACTTAAGAATGCTATGGACTTGATCCGAGAAGTCCCTGATTATGGCACCCAGGAGGCAACATACCATCTGGTAATCTCATTCTCATCCACAGAACTTCCTTTCTGTTCCCCTAACCAATGAATCCCTTATCACTACAGCTCGCCTTTTCTTCCTCCCTTCCCTTCTGAGCCATAGAGCCAGGCACAGTGCCAGAGACCTAACTGCTGTGGCTTTCCTTAACTAGATCATCACCACCCCCACCCCCACCCCAACACAGTACACCTGTTGTTGAGGGTAACAACCACAGGGGTTCTCTGCACTAGCTGCCTATCCTCTTACCCACCTTGAAGGTCACCCAGTTACCTGTGCCTTGCACCTTGTGTGTAACTACCTTCCTGTATGTCCTGTCTATTAACCTCTCAGCCTCTTGAATGATACAGAGTTCATCCAGTTCCAGTTCCAACTTCTTAACATGGTCTATTAGAAGCTGCAACTGGATGCCCTTCTTGCAAGTGCAGTCATCAGGGACACTGGAGATCTCCCTGACTTAGACTATATAATGTCCATGTCCTTCCATTTTCCTCACATTCAAGTGTCTATCTAAACATCTCTGAAAAGTCCCTAAAGTATCTGGCTTCACCACCCATCACTCTCTGTGCAAAAAACTTGCCCCTCATATCTCCTTTAAAATTACCCCCTGCCACCTTAAATGCATGCCTTCCGGTATTAGATGTTTCAACCCTAGGCAAAATATACTGTCTGTCAACTCTCATAATCTTATAAACGTCTATCAGATTTCCACTCAGCCTCCGCATTTCCATAGAAACAACCCATGAGAGTTTATCCATCTGCTCATTATAGCATATGGCCTCTAACTTAGGTAACATTCTGATAAATGTCTTCTGCACCCTCTCTAAAGCTTTGACGTCCCTCCTATAACAGGGCGATAAGAACTTTTCGCAATAAATGCAGCCTAACTAGAGTTTTATAAAGCTGCAACATAACTTCCTAATTTGTGAACTCAATGCCTCGACTAATCAAGAGAGTTCTGAGGAATAGGATTAACCTGCACTTGGAGAGGCTGGATTTAAACAAGAAAAGTCAGCATAATTTTGTTAAGGGGAGGTTCTGTTTGGCTGTTGATGTATGCTATATAGTCTTTAAGAAAGGGCCATAGAAGACTGATCCGAAAGGGTGGAAGCCATTAAATTCAGGACCCTTTGACAAATTGGATCCATCACTGGCTTGGTGATAGGGGCAATGATTAATTGCAAATTGGGAGTAGGCCAGTGGCGAGAGTAGAAATGTCAGGCTTTGGCTCAAAGGTGGCTTCGGCTCAGAAGAGGCATTGGCTGTGGGTAAGCTTCTGTTAAGTTTTTCTTTTTGTTTTTCTCTTACTGTATCTGGTATAGTAAATGGCAGTTGTGTGTTCTTCATGCCGGATGTTGGAGTCCTGGGAGACCCAGAGTCTCTCAGGGAACTACATCTGCATGGTGCATCCAGCTGCAGCTCCTTGAAGACTGTGTTAGGGAACTGGAGCAGCTGCTGGATGACCTTCGGCTTGTACGGGAGAGTGAGGAGATAATTGATCAGAGTTACAGGGAAGTAGTCACCCCGAAGTTGCAAGAGGTGAGTAGCTGGGTGACTGTCAAGAGGAATGGAAATGTAAATGGGCAGAACAAAGCACCCCTGCAGCCATTCCCCTCAAAAATAAGTATACCGCTTTAGGTACTTTTGTGGGGGTGACCTCCTGGGGGAATGTCATGGCGACCGGGTTACAGCCACTGAACATGGGTCCGTGGTGCAGAAGGGAAAGAGAGAGAAGAAGGGAACGGTAGTGACAGGTAGTGAAGGGAACAGACAGGAGATTCGGTGGATGTGAACAGGGCACCCGGATGGTATGTTGCCTCTCAGGTGCCAGGGTCAGGGACGTCTCAGATTGCATCCACAATATTTTGGATAGGCAGGGAGAGCAGCCAAATGTCTTGGTACATATTGGTACCAATGACATAGGAAGAAAAATCAAAGAGGTTCTGAAAAGAGATTTTAGAGAGCTATGTAAAAAGCTGAGAAGCAAGACCTTCAGGATTGTAATTTCTGGATTGCTGCCTGTGCCACGCACCAGTGAGGGTAGAAACAAGATGATTTGGCAGATAAAGGTGTGGCTGAGAAGCTGGTGCAGTGGGCAGGGTTCTAGGTTCTTGGATCATTGGGATCTTTTTTGGGGGAGGTATGACCTGTTCAAAAGCAACAGGTTGCATCTAAACCGAGGGGGACCAATATTCTCATAGGCAGATTCGTTAGAGTTGTTGGGGAAAGTTTAAACAAGTTTGGTAGGGTGGATTTGAACCAGAGTGATGGGACTCAGGATAGGATGGATGGTAGAAAAGTAAACATAGCATGCAGTCAGACTGACAGGAAGGGCAGGCAGGTGATAGGGCATAGTCGCAGCCAGCAGGGTGAGTATCATTACATTAGGGATGCAAAATCAAAAAGGTTAGCAAATATGGTACACATGGTGTTGTATCGCAATGCGCAGAGTATAAGAAATAAGGTAGATGATCTTGTTGTACTAGATTGCCAGATATGATGTTGTGACCATCACTGAATTATGGTTGAAGGATGGTTGTAGTTGGGAGCTGGATGTCCAAGGTTACACTTTGTATTGGAGGGATAGGAAGGAAGGCAAAGGGGGAGACATGGCTCTACTGGTAAAGAATGGCATCAAATCAGTAGAAAGATGTGACATAGGATCGGAACATATTGAATTTTTGTGGGTTGAGTTAAGAAACTGCAAGGGCAAAAGGACCCTGATGGCAGTTATATACTGGCCTCCCAACAAGTGGTTGAGAGGTGGACCACAGGATATACCAGGAAATAGAAAAGGCGAGTCAAAAGAACATTGTTATGATAGTCTTGGGAGATTTTAACATGCAGGTCGATTGAGAAAATCAGGTTGGAAATGGATCTCAAGAGAGTAAGTTTGTTGAATGCCTAAGAGATGGCATTTTAGAGCAGTTTGTCATTGACTAGGGGATCAGCTAATCTGGATTAGGTGTTATGTAATGAACCAGAAGTGATTAGGGTTCTTAAGGTAAAATAACCCTTAGGAACCAGTGATTACAGTATGATTGAGTTCAACTTGAAATTTGATAGGGAGAAGGTAATGTCTGATGCAGCAGTATTTCAGGGGAGTAAGGGAAATTACAATGGTATGAGAGAGGAGTTGGCCAAAGTAAATTCGAAAGAGCTGCTGGCAGGGATGTCAGCAGAGCAGCAATGATGAGCATTTCTGGGAAAAATGAGTAAGGTGCAGGACACGTGCAATCCAAAAATGAAGAAATACTCAAATGGCAAAATAGTACAACTGTGACTGACAAGTGAAGTCAAAGCTAATGTAAAAACAAAAGAGAGTGCATACAACAAAGCAAATATTAGTGGGAAGATAGAGGATTGGGAAGTTTTTAAAAATCTACAGAGAGCAACTAAAAGAATCACTAGAAGGGAAAGGATGAAATATGAATGCAAGCTAGCAAATAATATCAACATGGATAGTAAAAGAGCAAACACGAGGAAATCTGCAGATGCTGGAAATTCAAACAACACACACAAAATGCTGGTAGAACACAGCAAGCCAGGCAGCATCTATAAGGAGAAGCACTGTCAACGTTTTGGGCTCAGACCCTTCGTCAGGACTAACTGAAAGGAAAGGTAGTAAGAGATTTTAAAGTAGGAGGGGGAGAGGAAAATGTGAAATGATAGGAGAAGATCAGAGGGGGTGGGGTGAAGCTGACAGCCAGAAAGGTGATTGGCAAAAGGGATACAGAACTAGAGAAGGGAAAGGATCATGGGACGGGAGGCCTAGGGAGAAAGAAAGGGGGAGGGGAGCACCAGAGAGAGATGGAGAACAGGCAGAGTGATGGGCAGAGAGAGAAAGAAAAAAAAAGAGAGGGGAAAGAAAAACTAAATATATCAGGGATGGGGTAAGAAGGGGAGGAGGGGCATTAATGGAAGTTAGAGAAGTCAATGTTCATGCCATCAGGTTGGAGGTTACCCAGCCGGTATATAAGGTGTTCCTCCAACCTGAGTGTGGATTCATCTAGACAGTAGAGGAGGCCATGGTAGACATATCAGAATGGGAATGGGACGTGGAATTGAAATGTGTGGCCACTGGGAAATCCTGCTTTCTCTGGCGGACAGAGCATAGGTGTTCAGCGAAATGGTCTCCCAGTCTGCGTCGGGTCTCACCAATATATAAAAGGCCACACCAGGAGCACCAGACACAGTATACCACACCAGCCGACTGACAGGTGAAGTGTCGCCTCACCTGGAAGGACTGTCTGGGGCCCTGAATGGTGGTGAGGGAGGAAGTGTAAGGGTAGGTGTAGCACTTGTTCCGTTTGCAAGGATAAGTGCCAGGAGGGAGATCGGTGGGAGGGGATGAATGGACAAGGGAGTTGCATAGGGAGCGATCCCTGCGGAAAGCAGAAAGGGGGGGGCAGGGAAAGATGTGCTTGGTAGTGGGATCCTGTTGGAGGTGGCGGAAGTTACGGAGAATTATACGTTGGATCCGGAGGCTGGTGGGGTGGTAGGTGAGGACAAGGGGGACCCTATCCCGAGTGAGGTGGTGGGAGGATGGGGTGAGGACAGATGTGCGGGAAATGGGAGAGATCTGTCTCCACTGCACCTGCTCTCAAGATGAGGCTTTTCATTCCAGGACGAAGGAGATGTCTTCCTTTTTTAAACAAAGGGGCTTCCCTTCTTCCACCATCAACTCTGCTCTCAAACACATCTCTCCCATTTCCCGCACATCTGCCCTCACCCCATCCGCCCACCACCCCACTCGGGATAGGGTCCCCCTTGTCCTCACCTACCACCCCACCAGCCTCCGGATCCAACGTATAATTCTCCGTAACTTCAGCCACCCCCAACAGGATCCCACTACCAAGCACATCTTTCCCTCACACCCTCTTTCTGCTTTCTGCAGGGATCGCTCCCTACGCAACTCCCTTGTCCATTCATTCCCCCCATCCCTTCCCACCGATCTCCCTCCTGGCACATATCCTTGCAAGCGGAACAAGTGCTACACCTGCTCTTACACTTCCTCCCTCACCACCATTCAGGGCCTCAGACAGTCCTTCCAGGTGAGGCGACACTTCACCTGTGAGTCAGCTGGTGTGGTATACTGCGTCCGGTGCTCCTGGTGTGGCCTTTTATATATTGGTGAGACCCGACGCAGACTGGGAGACCATTTCGCTGAACACCTACGCTCTGTCGGCCAGAGAAAGCAGGATCTCCCAGTGGCCACACATTTTAATTCCACGTCCCATTCCCATTCTGATATGTCTACCATGGCCTCCTCTACTGTCAAGATGAAGCCACACTCAGGTTGGAGGAACAACACCTTATATACCGGCTGGGTAGCCTCCAACCTGATGGCATGAACATTGACTTCACTAACTTCCGTTAATGCCCCTCCTCCCCTTCTTATCCCATCCCTGATATATTTAGGTTTTTTTTACCCCTCCCTTTTTTTCTTTCTTTCTCTGCCCATCATGCTGCCTGTTCTCCATCTCCCTCTGGTGCTCCCCTCCCCCTTTCTTTCTCCCTAGGCCTCCCGTCCTATGATCCTTTCCCTTCTCTAGTTCTGTATCACTTTTGCCAATCACCTTTCTGGCTCTCAGCTTCACCCCACCCCCTCCGGTCTTCTCCTATCATTTTGCATTTTCCCCTCCCCCTCCTACTTTCAAATCTCTTATTATCTTTCCTTTCAGTTAGTCCTGACGAAGGGTCTGGGCCCGAAACGTCGACAGTGCTTTTCCTTATAGATGCTCCTGGCTTGCTGTGTTCCACCAGCATTTTGTGTGTGTTGGGTGGATAGTAAAAGCTTTTTGAAGTATGTAAAAAATAAAAGAGAGATGAGAGTGGATATAGGACCGCTAGAAAATGAGACAGGAGAAATAATAATGGGGGTCAAGGAGATGGCAAGTGAACTAGATGATTATTTTACATCAGTTGTCACTGTGGAAGACACTAGCAGTGTGCCAGATTTTGTGGTGTGTGAAGGAACAGAAGTGGGTGCAGTTACTATTACAAGAGAGAAGGTACTCAAAAAGCTGAAAGACCTAAAAGTATATAAGTCAACTGGACCAGGTGAACTGCACCCTAGGGTTCTGAAAGAGACAGCGTTAAAGATTGTGGTGGTATTAGTAATGATCTTTTTAAAATCATTGGACTCTGGCATGGTGTCAAAGGACTGGAAAACTGCAAATGTCACTCCACTCTTTAAGAAAGGAGGAAGGCAACAGAAAGGAAATTATAGACCAGTTAGCCTGACCTCAGTGGCTGGGAAGATGTTAGTCAATTGTTGAGAATGAGGTGATGGACTACTTGGTGTCACAGGACAAGATAGGACAAAGTCTGCATGGTTTCTTTAAGGGATGAACCTGTTGGAATTCTTTGAGGGTATTACAAGTAGGATAGATAAAAGGGATGCAGTGGATGTTGTATGATTGGACTTTCAGAAAGCCTTTGACAAGGTGTCACACATGAGGTTGCTTACAAGTAAAGAGCCCATACAGGAAAGTAACTGACATGGTTAGAGCATTGGCTGGTTGGAAGAAGGCAGTGAGTCGGAATAAAAGGATCCTTGTCTGGTTGGCTGCCAGTGACTAGTGGTGTTCTGCAGGGGTCGGTGTTGGGACCACTTCTTTTTATGCTGTATATAAATGATTTAGATGATGAAATAGATGGCTTTGTTGCCAAGTTTGCAGATGATACGAAGATTGGTGAAGGAGCAGGTAGTGTTGAGGAAACAGGTAGGATGGAGAAGGACTTAGACAGATTAGGAGAATGGGCAAGAAGAGTGGCAAATGAAATATAATGTTGGAAAATTCATGGTCATCCACTTTGGTAGTAGAAATAAATGTGCAGACTATTTTCTAATTGGGGAGAAAATTCAAAAATCTGAGATGCAAAGGGACTTTGGAGTCCTTGTGCAGAACACCCTAAAGGTTAATTTGCAGGTTGAGTCAGTGGTGAGGAAGGCAAATGCAATGTTAACATTCATTTCAAGAGGTCTAGAATACAAGAGCAGGGATGTGATGCTGAGGCTTTATAAAGCACTGGTGAGGCTTCACCTTGAGTATTGTGTACAGTTTTGGGCTCCTCATCTTAGAAGAGAAGTGCTGGCATTGGAGAGGTTCCAGAGGAGGTTTACAAGGATGATTCCAAGAAAGAAAGGGTTATCATATGAGGAACGTTTGATGGCTCTGGGTCTGTACTCGCTGGAAATTAGAAGGATGAGGAGGGATCTCATTGAAACCTTTTGAATGTTGAAAGGCCTAGACAGAGTTGATGTGGAAAGGATGTTTCCCATGGTGGGAGAGTCTAGGACAAGAGGGCACAGCCTCAGGATAGAAGGGCATCCATTCAAAACAGAGATGCGGAGAAATGTTTTTAGCCAGAGGGTGGTGAACTTGTGGAATTTGTTGCCACGTGCAGCTTGGAGGCCAGGTCATTGGGTGTATTTAAGGCAGAGATTGATAGGTTCTTGATTGAACATGGCAACAAAGATTACAGGGAGAAGGCCAGGAAATGGAATTGAGGAAGAGAGAAAAAAGATCAGCCATAATTGAATGGCGGAGCAGACTTGATGGGCTAAATTGCCTAAATCTGCTCCTATGTCTTATGGTCTTAATCATGGATAAAGAAGGTAGTTGCCTTCATTAGCAGGAGTATAGAATATAAGAGAAGGGATGTTACTGGTAAATTAAATAAGCATTAGTTAGGCCATTGCTGAAATACCATCCATATAATTCTGGCCACCATTCTATAGGAAATATGTCATTGCATCAGAGAGAGTTCAGATCAGTGGCTACTTGTCAGAAATAGAATGGAGAGTTTCAGCTGTGGGAAAATGGATAGGCTAGAGTTGTTTTCCTTGAGCAGAACAGGCTAATAGAGGATCTGATTGATGTAAGACAAAATTATAAATGTCATAAATAGGATAAAAAGTGTTTAACATTTTCTCTTAGAAAAGTTATCCATAATCAGTGTGCATAGGTGAGATTTAAAGGGAAAGGTGGGAGATTTAAAGGGAACTTCAACCAAGATCTGGGCTGCATGCCTGAGGCGTAGGTGGAGACAGAGTTTTGAGTAACAGTTAAGAAATAGATAAGGACTTGAAAAGCTATGACATAGAAGGCTATAGGCTGAATGTTGGAAAATTGGATTAGACAGAAGGGCCTAGTTCCACTATGACTCTCTACTTAGGCAATAAATTTATTTCATTAATTACCTTCATTGATTACTTTGGCAGCTCGGTCTACAAGAAGTGTTTTCTCCGATGTAGATAAATCAGTGAAGAAATTTACATGTCCTTCTGCTAATTGCTGGAGCACAACATCAACTAGCTCTTTGCAATACTCCTGCCAACCCTAGAAGAAAAAATATTCAAGAAGAAACTCAGTGATAATAATAGAAGGCAATTCTAGATTTAGTGTTGTGCAATGAACCAAATTTGATCAGGGACCTTGAGGTAAAGGAACCATTAGGAGGTAGTGACCATAATATGATATGTTTTAACCTACAATTTGGGAAGGAGAAGGGAAAATCGGATGTGTCAGTATTACAGTTGAACAAAGAGAACTATGGAGCTATGAGGGAGGAGCTGGCCAAAGTTCAATGGAACAATACCCTAGCAGGGAAGACAGTGGAACAACAATGGCAGGTATTTCTGGGAATAATGCAGAAGGTGCAGGATCAGTTCATTCCAAAGAAGAAGAAAGATCCTAAGGGGAGTAAGGGGCGGCCGTGGCTGACGAGGGAAGTAAAGGGCAGTATAAAAATAAAAGAGAAGTATAACACAGCAAAGATGAGCGGGAAACCGGAGGACTGGGAAGCTTTTAAAGAGCAACAGAAGATAACAAAATAGGCAATACACCAAGAAAAAATGAGGTACGAAGGTAAACTAGCCAAGAATATAAAGGAGGATAGTAAAAGCTTCTTTAGGTATGTGAATAGCAAAAAAATAGTTAAGACCAAAATTGGGCCATTGAAGACAGAAATGGGTGAATTTATTATGGGGAACAAGGAAATGGCAGATGAGTTGAACAGGTACTTTGGATCTGTCTTCACTAGGGAAGACACAAACAATCTCCCAGATGTAATAGTGGCCAAAGGAACTAAGGTAAAGGATGAACTGAAGGAAATTTATATTAGGCAAAAAACGATGTTGGATAGACTGCTGAGTCTGAAGGCTGATAAGTCCCCGGGACCTGATGGTCTGCATCCCAGGGTACTTAAAGAAGTGGCTCTAGAAATCGTGGACGCATTGGTAATCATTTTCCAATGTTCTATAGATTCAGGAACAGTTCCTGCTGATTGGAGGGTGGCTAATATTGTCCCACTTTTCAAGAAAGGAGGGTGAGAGAAAACAGGGAATTATAGACCGGTTAGCCTGACGTCAGTGGTGGGAAAGATGCTGGAGTCAATTATAAAAGAGGAAATTACGACACATTTGGATAGCAGTAGAAGAATCAGTCCGAGTCAGCATGGATTTATGAAGGGAAAATCATGCTTGACTAATCTTCTGGAGTTTTTTGAGGATGTAACTATGAAAATGGACAAGGGAGAGCCAGTGGATGTAGTGTACCTGGACTTCCAGAAAGCTTTTGATAAAGTCCCACATAGGAGATTAGTGGGCAAAATTAGGGCACATGGTATTGGGGACAGAGTACTGACATGGATTGAAAATTGGCTGGCTGACAGGAAACAAAGAGTAGAGATTAACGGGTCCCTTCCGGAATGGCAGGCTGTGACCAGTGGGGTACCGCAAGGTTCGGTGCTGGGACTGCAGCTGTTTACAATATACATTAATGATTTAGATGAAGGGATTAAAAGTAACTTTAGCAAATTTGCTGATGACACAAAGCTGGGTGGCAGTGTGAAATGTCAGGAGGATGTTATGAGAATGCAGGGTGACTTAGACAGGTTGGGTGAGTGGACAAATGTATGGCAGATGCAGTTTAATGTGGATAAATGTGAGGTTATCCACTTTGGTGGCAAGAACAGGAAGGCAGATTACTATCTAAATGGAGCCAAGTTAGGAAAAGGGGAAGTACAACGAGATCTAGGTGTTCTTGTACATCAGTCAATGAAAGCAAGCATGCAGGTACAGCAGGGAGTGAAGAAAGCTAATGGCATGCTGGCTTTTATAACAAGAGGAATTGAGTATAGGAGTAAATAGTTCCTTCTGCAGCTGTACAGGGCCCTGGTGAGATCCCACTTGGAGTATTGTGTGCAGTTTTGGTCTCCAAATTTGAGGAAGGACATTCTTGCTATTGAGGGAGTGCAGCGTAGGTTCACAAGGTTAATTCCTGGAATGGCGGGACTGTCATATGTTGAAAGATTGGAGCGACTGGGCTTGTATACACTGGAATTTAGAAGGATGAGAGGGGATCTGATTGAAACATATAAGATTATTAAGGGATTGGACACACTGGAGGCAGGAAGCATGTTCCCGCTGATGGGTGAGTCCAGAACTAGAGGCCACAGTTTAAGAATAACAGGTAGGCCATTTAGAACAGAGATGCGGAAAAACTTTTTCAGCCAGAGAGTGGTGGATATGTGGAATGCTCTGCCCTAGAAGGCAGTGGAGGCCAAGTCTCTGGATGCATTCAAGAGAGAGTTAGATAGAGCTCTTATAGATAGCGGGGTCAAGGGATATGGGGAGAGGGCAGGAACGGGGTACTGATTGTGTATGATCAGCCATGATCACAGTGAATGGCGGTGCTGGCTAGAAGGGCCAAATGGCCTACTCCTGCACCTACTGTCTATTGTCTATTGTCTATAATAGAAATACCCTCATATCAGGATTCAAAATTTATGTGGCAAAACCCTGTTGTGCTTACTAGGATATAGTTGGCTGGTTCCTTTTCACTGGAATATTAATAATTAATTGTATATTGATATTTAGACAGCACTGTAGTGTAGTAGTTAGCATAATGCTACTACAGCACTAGTGTTCTGGGTTCAATTCTGCAGCTGCCTGCAAGGAGTTTGAACGTCCTCACTGCGACTACTTGGGTTTCCTCTGGGTGTTCCGGTTTCTTAACAGTGGGTTATTAGTGCACAATTCCTTGTCACTGTTTATTGATACATGGTTCACTCACTGTGTAGCTACACAGTCCCTATCACTGAGGAAATTATACTAGTACCTTTTCACTTTTTAAAATTCATTGAAGGGACCCTGTTCATGCTACTGCTGCACTGTTAGATCCAGCTCAAACCAAATCATCAAGCTCACTGATGACACAACAGTGGTTGGCCTCATCAACAATGATGAAGAGACGGTGTACAAAGAGGAGGTGGAGTGGCTTGTAGAATGGTGTGAGCACAACTTGAATCTCAATGTGAACAAGACTAAAGAGACGATTGTGGACCTCTTTTCACTGCGCATAAATGCCTCCTCCGTGGACAGAGTTAGGAGCACTAAATTTCTGGGAGTACACATAGACAATGATCTCACCTGGTCCCTCAATATCACCTCTTTAGTCAAGAAAGCACAGCAGCTTCTCCACTCCCTGAGGAAACTGAGGTGAGTGAGGCTTCCCCCCCCCACCAACCCCACCATTCTAACCAATTGTTACAGGAGCACCAGTGAAAACATCTTGACCAGCTGCATCACTGTCTGGTACATGAATTGCAAGGCATCTGACCACAAGACCCTACAAAGGATTGCGAGGCCTGCTGAGAGGATCATAGAAACATAGAAAATAGGTGCAGGAGTAGGCCATTCGGCCCTTCGAGCCTGCACCGCTGTTCAGTATGATCACGGCTGATCATCCAACTCAGAACCCTGTACCTGCTTTCTCTCCATACCCCCTGATCCCTTTAGCCACGAGGGCCATATCTAACTTCCTCTTAAATATAGCCAATGAACCGGCCTCAACTGTTTCCTGTGGCAGAGAATTCCACAGATTCACCACTCTCTGTGTGAAGAAGTTTTTCCTCATCTCGGTCCTAAAAGGTTTCCCCATTATCCTTAAACTGTGACCCCTCATTCTGGACTTCCCCATCATCGGAAACAATCTTCCTGCATCTAGCCTGTACAATTATACGTTTCAATAAGATCCCCCCTCAATCTTCTAAATTCCAGTGAGTATAAGCCTAGTCGATCCAGTCTTTCTTCATATGAAAGTCCTGCCATCCCAGGAATCAATCTGGTCAACCTTCTCTGTACTCCCTCTATGGCAAGAATGTCTTTCCTCAGATTAGGGGACCAAAACTGTACACAATATTCTAGGTGCGGTCTCACCAAGGCCTTGTACAACTGCAGTAGAACCTCCCCGCTCCTGTACTCAAATCCTTTTGCTATGAATGCCAACATACCATTTGCCTTTTTCACCGCCTGCTGTACCTGCATGCCCACCTTCAACGACTGGTGTACAATGACACCCAGGTCTCGTTGCATCTCCCCTTTTCCTAATCGGCCACTGTTCAGATAATAATCTGTTTTCCCGTTCTTGCAACCAAAGTGGATAACCTCACATTTATCCACATTAAATTGCATCTGCAATGAATTTGCCCACTCACCTAACCTATCCTTTTAGCATCCCCCTCACAGCTAACACCGCCACCCAGCTTCGTGTCATCCGCAAACTTGGAGATGCTGCATTTAATTCCCTCGTCTAAATCATTAATATATATTGTAAACAACTGGGGTCCCAGCACTGAGCCTTGCGGTACCCCACTAGTCACTGCCTGCCATTCTGAAAAGGTCCCGTTTACTCCCACTCTTTGTTTCCTGTCTGCCAACCAATTCTTTATCCACATCAATACCACACCCCCAATACCGTGTGCTTTAAGTTTGCACACTAATCTCCTGTGTGGGACCTTGTCAAAAGCCTTTTGAAAATCTAAATATTCCACATCCACTGGCTCTCTCCTATCCACTCTACTAGTTACATCTTCAAAAAATTCTATAAGATTCGTCAGACATGATTTTCCTTTCACAAATCCATGCTGACTTTGTCCGATGATTTCACCTCTTTCCAAATGTGCTGTTATCACATCTTTGATAACCGACCCTAGCATTTTCCCCACCACCGATGTCAGACTAACCGGTCTATAATTCCCCCGTTTTTCTCTCCCTCCTTTTTTAAAAAGTGGGGTTACATTAGCCACCCTCCAATCCTCAGGAACTAATCCAGAATCTAAGGAGTTTTGAAAAATTATCACTAATGCATCCACTATTTCTTGGGCTACTTCCTTAAGCACTCTGGGATGCAGACCATCTGGCCCTGGGGATTTATCTGCCTTTAATCCCTTCAATTTACCTAACACCACTTCCCTACTAACATGTATTTCCCTCAGTTCCTCCATCTCACTAGACCCTCGGTCCCTTACTATTTCCGGAAGATTATTTATGTCCTCCTTAGTGAAGACAGAACCAAAGTAGTTATTCAATTGGTCTGCCATGTCTTTGTTCCCTACGATCAATTCACCTGTTTCTGACTGTAAAGGACCTACATTTGTCTTGATCAATCTTTTTCTTTTCACATATCTATAAAAACTTTTACAGTCAGTTTTTATGTTCCCTGCCAGCTTTCTCTAATAATCTTTTTTCCCTTTCCTAATTAAGCCCTTTGTCCTCCTTTGCTGGTCTCTGAATTTCTCCCAGTCCTCAGGTGTGCCGCTTTTTTTTGCTAATTTATATGTTTCTTCTTTGGACTTGATACTATCCCTAGTTTCCCTTGTCAGCCATGGGTGCACTACCTTCCCTGGTTTATTCTTTTGCCAAATTGGGATGAACAATTGTTGTAGTTCATCCATGTGATCTCTAAATGCTTGCCATTGCATATCCACCGTCAACCCTTTAAGTATCATTTGCCAGTCTATCTTAGCTAATTCATGTCTCATACCTTCAAAGTTACCCTTCTTTAAGTTCAGAACCTTTGTTCAGAACCTTTGTTTCTGAATTAACTATGTCACTCTCCATCTTAATTAATCTTAATCATCAGAGTTTCTCTTCTACCCATCTAAGATATTTATAAGGAGCACTGTGTAAACAGGGCTCTTAGCATTGTCAGTGATCCCACCCATCGTCACACAATCTCTTTGACTCCCCTACCATCAGGCAGGAAGTACCACAGCATTAAGACAAGGACTGTTAGGATGGGAAACAGCTTCTTCACGTAGGCCGTGAATTCCCTGCCACCACTGAGGTCTCATTACTTATGAAGCATGGGTAGCATTATACTGTTCACTTTTTAACTCGTGTCATAAATGAAATGTTCTGGAATGTATTTTATTATTTGTGAATTTATTTATGGAAATATTACTTCATGTATCGTGTAAGATATAGATGGCATTGACGATCAATGGTGCCTTTCTGTGGGCTGCAGAAAATTGTTCCAAAATTTATCTTAAATATTCTTCTTTTGAATTATTTGTGCAGTAATCTGCACCATGTAACTTTCCTCTGAACAATGGACTTTTAATTCACCTCAATGATCTGAAGAAGCCGGACCAGTCAGGTGTGATGCCTTTAAGGCTTATTGCCATGGCTGAAAGTGTGGCAACAGAGTGGAAATCCAAGCCAGGATGAAATGCAGAGGGGTGAGGCCTCCTCTACCCATCATTTTGTTGGCAAATGTGCAGTCAACGGAGAATAAAACTGAGGATATGAGGGCAAGACTGCTGTATCAGATGCAGATGAGATTCATCTCAATTGTATGGTTTATCGAAACTTGGTTATATGCGGACACACCGGGTACAACAGTCAGACCAGAAGGATTCATGATTTACAGAATGGACCGAACTGCGGATTCAGTTAAGGCAAAGGAAGGAGATGTGTGCTTTATGGTTAATTCTTGTTGGTGCTCTGTCATGGCAGTTCTGTCAAACTCATGCTCACCTGACTTGGACCTCCTAACAGTCAAATGCCGTCCATCATATTTATCTCAGGAGTTTTCAAGTGTAATCCTGACTGCAGTGTAAATACCAGCAGCTGACTATAATCAAGCACTCACGACAATGCATCATGCCATCTCCAGATAAGAAACAGCCTATCCCAACACATTTCAAATTATAGTTGGGGACTTCAATACCTTCCAATAACTTTCCGACTGCTGATGTCTGGCTCACTGGCCTCCAATTTCATGTTTTTTTCTGAAAGCCTTCCTTAAACAGTGGATCAACATTTTCACTCAGTGAAAAGTAATGGTGTCTTCACCTAGTTCAAGGACACAGCTTTAAAAATCAATGTTTCATAGCCATTTTTTCAGAGCTTGAACAGCAGCCAACTGGAGTTTGGAGACAAAAAGTAATGGTGCCTTCACCCAGGTCAAAGAGCTTTAAAAATCAGCGCTCACAGTTACTTTTTCAGAGCTTAAACAGCAGCCAATCAGAATTCAAAGGCGAAAATCAGCCAATCAGCGATCCTAAGCGTGAGAAGACATAGCTCAGTCAGATTCGCTGACTGACTACATAGGTATCAATTCGCAGCAGTTTGATATTTTCAACAGCCAATCAGCGATTGGAATTGATTAGCAAGAACAAATTAAAATAAGGCAGGAGCAAGTGGAGCAGCCATTGTTGGAGTGGACAGTGTTGAAGTTGGGATTTTGGGGCTTTAGCAAAGAAGAGGCTTGAATGAGAGAAGGTGAAAAAACTGCAGATACATTTTTCCCAGTTTATTTATTGTTTTCCTTCTTCATATTTGTACAGTTAGAACAGTAGGATGCCATGAAGGATAGTTGAATGCTTCTCTTACGGGATGTGGGAAGGCAGAGAAACCTCCAGTGTCCCTGATGACAACACCTGCAAAAAGTGCATCCAGCTGCAGCTTCTAACACTCTGCATTAAGGAGTTGGAGATGGAACTGGATGGACTCTGGATCATGTGTGTGGAAGTGAGTGATTGATAGGACATATAGTGAGGTAGGTATACCTAAGGTGCAGGACACAGGACACTGGGTGACAGTCAGGAGCATGAAAGGGATTAAACAGCCAGTGCAGAGTACTCCTGTGGCCGTCCCCGTCAACAACAGGTACACCATTTTGGATACTGTTGGGAGGAGGAGGATGACCTAGCAGAGAAAAGTCATAGTGGTCAGGTCTCTGGTACTGAGTTTGGCTCTGTGGCTCAGAAGGGAAGGGGGCTGAAAGAGGTGAGCTGTGGTGATAGGTGATTCATTAGTTAGGGGAACAGAAAGGAGGTACTGTGGACAAGAATGAAATTCCCAGATGGTATATTGTCTCCTAGGTGCCAGGGTCCACAACATCTTGGATCAAATCATCAGCATTCTTAAGTGGGAGGATGAGCAGCCAGAGGTCATAGTCCATGTAGGTACCAATGGCATAGGTAGGATGAGTGACAAGGTTCTGCAAAGTGAGTTCAGAGAGTTAGGTGCTAAGTTAAAGGGTAGGACATCCAGGGTTGTGATGGGAAGATCATACAGTTTAACACGTGGCTAAAGGGTTGGTGTAGGAGAAAGGGCATTAGATTTCTGGATCATTGGGCTCTCTTCCAGGAAAGGTGAGACTTGTACAGAAGAGATGGTCAGCACTTGAACTGGAGGGGGACTAATATTCTAGTGGAAAGATTTGCTAGTGCTGCATGTGGGAGGAAGGGGGTAGGGTTTAAACTAGAGTTGCAGGGGGATAAGAATCAGAGTGCCAGAACATATGGTGGAGGGGTTGTGGAGACAGAGGATCGTTAGGACCCCAATGTCAGCAGTCAAAAGGTTGAGCATGGTGTAACTGATGTCCTGAGCTGCGTATATTTCAATTCAAGAAGTTTCAAAGGGAAGGCAGATAAGCTCAGGGCATGGATCAACACATGGAATTATGACAATGTAGCCATTAGTGGCACTTGGTTGAAGGAGGGGCCGGACTAGCATGTCAGTATTCTGGGGTTTTGTTGTTTTAGACAAGACAGAGTGGGATGGATTAAAGGGCGAAGGGTGGCATTATTAGGCAGGGAAAATGTTACAACAGTGTTCAGTCAGGACAACTAGGGAACTCATCTATAAGGATTTATGGGTGGAACTGAGGAATAAGAAACAAAGTAGACCACTGAACAGTTCATGGGATTTAGAGGAACAAATTTGTAGAGAGATTGTAGACTGTTGTAAGAAACATAAAGTTGTAAAGTTGGTGAATTTAACTTTCCACATATTGACTGGGACTCCCATACTGTAAAAGAACTAGATGGGATAGGGTTTGTCAGATATGTTCAGGTAAGCTCTCCAAGGCTGTGTGCTCAGCCCATTGCTGTTCCCACTACTAACGCATTACTGTGTTGCAGGATCCAGCTCAAACCCTGTCATTAAGTTTGCAGATGACACAACAGAGGTTGGCTTTATAAAAACAATGACAAGACGGAGTATAAAGAGGGAAGTTGAGCTGCTAGTGGATTGCTGTGAGAAGAACAATGTAAGCCTGAACTTGGAGAAGACACACAAACTTCTGTCACCTGCCCCGTCTCATTCCGAATAGAAGATCAAGTGTAATACATTCTCTCACTGGGACTTCAATGTACTGATTAAGGAAACTTTCTTGAACTCATTTGACAAACTCCATCTACTTCTTTTATAGTATGGGAGTTCCAGTCAATATGTGGAAAGTTAAAATCACCTACTATCATAAGGCTATGTTTCTTGCAACAGTCTGAGATTTCTCTACAAAATGTGCTCCCCTAAATTCCAGACTGTTGGATGGTCTATAATATAGCCCTATAAACGTGGTCATACCTTTCTTATTCCCAAATGTATCCATAAAGCCTCACTAGACAAGTTCTCCAGTCTGTCCTGACAGAGCACTGCCCTGACTTTTTCCGACTAGCAACGCCACCTCTCGCCCCTTAATCCCTCCTACTCTATCAAGTCTAAAACAACTGAACCCTGGAATATCGAACTCTTAGAACATTATGGGAGGTTAGGAAAGAAACTGCTGTGCCCTGACAAAAATAGACCCAAGCGAGGCACCAGAAGACTGGAGGTAGCTAATGTGCCTTTATTTAAGAAGGGCTGCTAGAACAAGCCAGAGAACTAATGGCCGGTGATTCAAAAGTTGCTGGAGGGGAGTCTGAGTGACATTGTACATTTACTTTATTTATGCCCTGAATAATTTTATACAGCTCTATAAGGCCACCCTTCAGTCTCCTATGCTGCAGAGAAAACAGATCTTTACGAGTCTCTCTTTCTACACAAGCTTTCTAGCCTCGGTATTTATCTTATCGTGTCCCTTAGTATATATGTTTCAATAATTTAGCCCCTTTATCTGCAAAACGCCAAAGTATACAGATTTTAACATGTTTAATTTCTTCCCAGAACAAGCCTCTCACCCCGGGAAATAGACTTCTGCCTGCTTTCCTTTCGCCTGATTTCCCAGCATATGTGTAGTTTCACTCTTGATTCCGTTAAATGTATCTGGCAGCGGGATATTGCCTGAATCTTCGTGTCACTAACCTCACTGAACTGCACTTGTTCTCGAACTTCCGCCAACCACCTCGCCGCCATAGCCATAGCCGACCTGTGTTTACGCGAGGCGGTTGCCATGGTGACAGCTCGCGTCCGAAGCCACCAATCAGTGTTCACGAGCGGTGAGCGGGAAACGCACGGAAGGCGGCGGAAAGTCGGGCCCTCTGCCAGGGCCGACTGCTTGCCGTTCGTGCTCGGTTGTCCTTAGAGAGGGAGCAATGCGGTCACAGTGGAGGATTTCCGGGAGCGGTCAGAACACTGACTATTTTTCAGTTTAATAATCGTATTTTAATTTGAATTTATTCACTCTCTTGTAAATGATTAATGTTTGTATTTTGGGTATTTTTGTGTAAATAAACTTTTATGGTTTTGTTAAAAAAAAGGGGGGAAACGCTCTGCAGACCAGCGTGAGTTGAGGATTTCGGCACTTGTTCGATTAATTAAATTCGAATAGAATTTTGCCCTTTCGGTATTTATTCGACATGACATTATGGAAGATCTCTGGCTTTTTGCTGTCTGCCATAGAAAGATACCCCAAAGAGGCTACGGACGCGCTGACTTCACGACACACAGAACAACCACTTCCCACCTCTCGGGACAGTTTAGATCATGGCTCTTCAGATGCGCTCAACACTGTTATAGTTGTTCGGTGACTTTCCTGAACCCTACTCTCCACTGATTACAATTAACAAGTAGACACACGAAATACTGGAGGAACTCAGGAGGTCACGTAGCATCTATGGAGGGAAATAAACAGTTGACGTTTTGGGCTGAGACCCTTCATCAGGTTCTCTGTTAAGGTAGGTAGTGTCAGGAAAGATTGAGGAGGTTTGACCCAAAAGCAGAGCAGCAAAGACGATTCAGCAATGAATGATAACTTTTAATAATAGACTGCAAAATAACAAGCCAAGTAGAATTTTTAAAAAATGAGAACAAACTAATTACAACAGGTAACAAGGTAAACATGAGGGGAAACTTCTTCACTCAGAGGATGGTGAGAATATGGAACCAGCTGCCAATGCAAATGGTGGATGCAATTCCAATTTCAATGCTTCAAAGAAGTTTGGATAGGTACATGGATGGGAGGGGTATGGAGGGCTATAATCCTGCTACAGGTGAATAGGACTAGGCAGTTTAAGTGGTCCAGCATAGGCTGAAGGGCCTACTTCTGTGCTGAGATTTTCTATGACTAATAGTCTGAAAGTGGATAGTGCAAAGCTTGTCTTAAATACTGTTCATACAGATCAAATCATTACATAATGCATTGAGGTAGAACAAGGTAAATCAATAACAATGCAAAGTATAATAGTGATAGAAAATGCAGTGCAGATAAACAAGGTGCAACATCACAATGAGGTAGATTGTGAAGTCAAGAATCCATCTTAACACACTAAAGAATATTTAATAATCTTATATCTGCAGGGTGGAAGCTGTCATTGAGTCTGGTAGTACGTGCTTTCAGACCTTTATATCTTGTGACCAATAAAGGGGAGGGAGAAGATGGAATGCCTGGGGTAGGTGGGGTCTTTTATTATGCCAGCTGCATTACTGTGGCAGACAAACTTAATAAGTACTTTAAACCATAAGGATGCAAAGAATATCATGGACAAAATGAATATCTAACATGGAAGTCATGAACAGAGCAAGCACAAAAAGAGAAATGTATGAGATCATGAAAAGGCAACATAACTTCATTGGACATGTGATTAGGAAAGAGGCGTTAGAATGCACAGTAATTATGGAAAAGATTGAAGGAAAGAAGGCAAGAGGAAGGCAAAGACAAATGATGATGGAGACAGCAGCCAGAGAACTGGAAATGAATACCAATGAATTGATCCATTTGACCCAAAACAGGAGTGTGTGGGCCATGGCAGTCAAAGCTCCAACTGGGCATGGCACCTGATGATGATGATAAGACCATAAAATATAAGAGCAGAATCAGGCCATTTGGCCCATTGAGTCTCTATCATTTCATTATGGCTGATCCATTTTTCCTCTCAGCCCCAGTCTCCTGCCTTCTTCCATATCCTTTCATGCCCTGACCAGTCAAGAATCTATCAACCTCTGCCTTAAATATACATAAAGACTTGGCCTCCACACCTGCCAGAATTCCACAGATTCTCCACTCTAAAGAAATTCCTCCTCATCTCTATTCTAAAAGGACGTCCCTATATTCTGAGGCCGTATCTTCTGGTCTTAGACTCTCCCAGCACAGGCAACATCCTCTACACATCCATTCTCTTTCTTTCTTTTTAAATCTTTTAAATTAATTTTTAAGCAAACATAAATGAAACATGAATACAAAGAGTTTGAGAGTACATAGTTAATAGTTTAAGTAGACATTCAAATATATAATAATCAATATATATAACCTCCCAAACTCATAGTATTTATGAACAAAAGAAATAAAAAGAAAAAAAAACCCCAAAAAAAAGAGAAGAAAAAAAAACACTAACCAACATGGGCCATTTCATAATGTTAGATATATACAGTAGTGCCAATAACTCCGAACCTCCATCCAAATAATTAAGGATAATAAAAGTGAGGTTTAGGAAAAGACAATTTAACTCATATGAAAATGTTGAATAAATGGTCTCCAAATTTCTTCAAATTTAACTGAAGGATCAAAATCAACACTTCTAATTTTTTCTAAGCTCAAACAAGAGATAGTTTGAGAAAACCACTGAAATATAGTTGGATGATTAATTTTTTTCCAATTCAATAAAATAGATCTTCTAGCCATTAATGTAACAAATGCAATCATTCGTCGAGATGAAGAGGATAAACGACTATTATCCACCATTGGTAAACCAAAAATTGCAGTAATAGGATGCGGTTGGAAATTGATATTCAGAACTCTTGAAATAATACTGAAAATATCTTTCCAGTAATTTTGCAAACAAGGGCAAGACCAAAACATATGGGTCAATGGAACAACATCAGAATGACATCTGTCACAGGTTGGATTAACATAAGAATAAAATCGAGCAAGTTTATCCTTAGACATATGAGTATGTACAATCTTAAATTGTATTAGGGCATGTTTAGCACAAATAGAGGACGAATTGACTAATAGTAAAATTTTCTCCCACTGCTCAGTGGATATAAGACAATGAAGTTCTTTTTCGCATTCCTTCTTAATTTTTTCTGATACTTCTGGCTGTATTTTCATGATCATATTATAAATGACAGCTACTAAACCCTTTTGACAAGGATTCAGAGCTAAAATTCTTTCCGTAATGTCCAATGGATAACATTCTATCAAGGCCTTTCACCACTCGATAGGTTTCAATTAGGTGCCCATCATTCTTCTGAATTCTTGTGAATGCTCTTCATATGACAAGCTGTTCAATCCTGGAGTAACTTACGTGAGCTTCCTTTGAACCCTCTCCAGTTTCAGAATGTCCTTTCTAAGATAAAGGACCCAAAACTGCTCACAATATTCCAAGGTAACATGTCTGAATGATTGGCGTCCTGTCGCACTCACCTCAATAATAAGCAAATGCTTTGAGAGGCTGGTCAAGGACTACATCTGCAGCATGCTACCCACACTGGACCCCCTACAATTCGCCTATCAACACAACCGATCAACAGATGACGCAACAGCCACAGCTCTATCCACCGTCTGTACACATCTTAGGAAGAGGGATGCTTATGTGAGAATGCTGTTAACAGAAACATAGAAAACCTACGGCACAATACAGGCCCTTCAGCCCTCAATGCTGTGCCGAACATGTACTTTGGAAATAACCTTGGGTTACCCATAGCCCTCTATTTTTCCAAGCTCCATGTACCTATCCAGGAGTCTCTTAAAAGACCTTATTGTATCCATCGCCAGCAGCCCACTCCACACACCACTCTGCATAAAAAACTTACCCCTGACATCCCCTCTGTACCTACTGTAACTACTGTTCTTGAACTACAATTCAGCATTCAACACAATGATTAACTGCAGGCTTGGCAAGAAACTCAGAGACCTCCGCTTTCACCCTGCATTGTGTAGCTGGATCCTGAACTTCCTGTCAGATTGCTAGCAGGTGGTAAGCGTGGGCAGCTTCACCTCTGCCCTCTGACCTTCAACCTTGGGGCTGTGTACTAAGCCCCCTCCTTTACTCTCTGTATACCCATGACTGTGTCGCCACCCACAGCTCCCAATCTGCTAATTAAATTTGCTGACGATGCTACACTGATTGGCAGAATCTCAAATAATAATGAGACAGCCTACAGAGAAGAAGTCATTACCCTTGACTCAGTGGTGGCAAGAAAACAACCTGTCCTTCAATGTTGCAAAAACAAAGGAGCTGGTTATGGACTACAGGAGGAATGGCAATGGGCTAGCCCCTATTGACATCAGTGGATCTGGGGTTGAGCAGGTGAACAGTTTTAAGTTCCTCGGCATCCACATCACCGAGGATCTCACGTGGTCTGTACATACCGGCTGTGTGGTGAAAAAAGCACAACAGTGCCTCTTTCATCTCAGATGTTTGAAAAGTTTGGTGTGGGCCCCAAAATCTGAAGAACTTACTATAAGGGCACAATTGACAGCATCCTGGCTGCCTGCATCACTGCCTGGCATGCTTGTGTTCATCAGTAGGAGTGTGGAAATAAGAGTCTGGAAGTCATGCTGCAGCAATATAAAGCTTTAGTTAGACCGCTCTTGGATTATTGCTTGCAGTTTTGGTTATCCCTCTGGTCTATAGGAAGGATTTGGAGACTGTGGAAAGGGTGCAAAAGATGTTTATCAAGATGTTGCCTGGATAAAAAGGCATGATCATGAGAGGGTTTGAAGGGTTGGAAGGGTCTTCTCCGCGCCGTATGACTAAAAAGGAATTTGGGTTGTCCTCTCTAAATTGTCAGAGGCTGAGGAAAAACCTGATAAAGTTTTAAAAATTATGAGAGGCATAGATAGGGTAAGGAGTCAGAATCTTTTCCCTAGGGTAGAAATGTCAAACACCATGTTTTTAAGGTTATGGGAGGAAGCTTAAAGGTGATATGAGGGCCACATTTTGTTTATGGAGTGTTACATGCCTGGAATGTGTTACCAGGGGTAGTAGTGGAGGCAGTCAATTTCGTGAATTTTAAGAGACTTTTAGATAGACATGAATATGAAAGGAATAGAGAAATATAGATATTACAGGAGGACATTTAGTATAAATTGGCATCAAGATTAGCACAACATCTTGGACTGAATTGCTGTTCTGATAATATATTGTTACGTAACCTCGTAACCAGGTAACTTACCAGCAAAGATAGCGGGATCAGCTGAGTCGGATGCTACTATTTTCAAACGTTTTATTCAAAAAGGGGCACAAACGTACGGTTAATACAAAACATTCAGATCATATACATCGTCAAAACTCAATCTAAAACACCGGTGTAATAATAATCAATCAGAAATAAGCTCTATAGTTGTCTAGGGGATAATACTGAGTCCAATTGAAATATAAAGAGTCACTCAGAAGTTTGCAGGCTTTTCCCTTTTGGGAACCGCTGGGGTTTCACGTTGTGGAGAGAGAGAGAGATGGTTGAGAAAGGATAAACACTTGCCCGTTGTCTTTACAGAGCAAATCCTTGGAATCAGGGGAGCAGGCTTCCCCGTTGTTAGGTAAAAGCGGTCTTCCGTTGGTTCCAGCCACAGATTCAACATTTAGAATCTAACGCACGTGGCTTCCTTCAAAATGACTTCCCGCTCCCACGGGAATCGGTATTGTGCTTCCTTGGTGTCTCCTTGGTGCGTCTGAGGGTTGTCCCCCCCCTCAGACCCTCCTTTATACTTCTTCACGGGATCGCAGGTGTCAATCAGGTTGCAGGTGATGCGATCTCTCTCTCAACCAGCCCACTTTGCCCGAGGGCTTTTCACGTGGTCTTCATGAGACAATAGTCAATATCGCCTTTATTCTGCTTCTCGGGAGAACGTGGTCTTCTGCACGTCTCTCTCTCTCTCTTTCCCATTTCCTGTGTCTATTCAGCACGTCTCTCCCCCTCTTGGGTCAGTTGACCCCCCCTTGACTAGGGCTCTTGCGATTCTCACAAAGGAGGGGGCCGAGGTCATAACACTTCCCCCCATAGCAGGTTTTTTACCAGCGGTTAAAAACAGGTTGGTACAGGACCTTTTTTTTTGAACCTACGTACTACACAAGCTTTTCTCTTCACAGAGTACTACTGTTATACATTCAAGTCAGTATCTAAACAGGTAACAAGTACAGTGCCCCTTTCTTTAATACCTTAACCTCACGTGCCATACTAAAGTCTGGTAGCATCAAACTTCAGCTTAATAACCACCTTATTTATTTATTTTCTTCAGCAACATAACTAAGGGGGTGTGATCTTAGCTTAGGTGCATCTACAAAAGTTTATACAAATACTAATCGTTTCGGTCGTGGTATTTCACCGGCAGGTCTCCCAAGGGGTGGTCTTTATTATTCACAGGCTTTGGCGTGAATCCGTACAACCGGCGTTGCTGTTTAAAAATGGCATTTCTATTACCCATCGCCTTTTCCCGGTGAGTCCCCCCGTGGGGACTGCGAGTAATTTGGCAAGGTACTCTCCCGCCTTTCCTTCCCACAAGGGTTATTCTCTTAACTCCGCGTCCACCCAGGTAGTTAGCCCTTCTGCCAAGACCATACAGGCTGATGTGTTTCAGGGCGAACCTTTCCCCCTGGCCGCATTTAAATTTCAGCTTCCTCGCGGCGCTCTCTTGAATAACAATAGCGTGTGGGGCACCTTTACATTCCAAATCAGCCTGTACTCGATGCGCAGGCATCCATCTAGACTTTAACCTTTTTTCATTCGAGTTGGGAACTACAGATTTACCGTTCTCCCCCATAACAACAGTTATCTCCCCATTCATAAACTCCACATTAACTCTGAACACTCCCCTCAGCACAACCCTCTGGGGACTCGCACTCCCCAAGGTTAACCCTTTTTTCTCCGAACCAAGCCTATCTGATCCAAAAGGACGGCCGTCTCATCCAGCTGAGTCAAATACCTCAGCTTTTTCCTGAGCTCCGTGACTAGGTTCAGCACCACGTGCATCCCCATCTTGGACACACTCAAACGGGACATTGGCCTCTTCCAGGCTTTCAATACCCGTACCTTTTTCAAATTCTAACGTCCCCCGATCCTTCCAGTTACTCTCTAGGCAGCCCCCCGTTGGGGAAGGCGCAACCCTGCGAGCTGAAACAACCTCCTCGGCCATTCCAGCTGACTTCTCCACAGCAAGGATACCCTTCCTCTCTAAGACTGCCCTCATTTCACTCTCGGGACCATCGGGAACACCTTTAGAACTCTCAACTTCTCCAAACAATTCTGCCAAACCAGACAGATCAACCATGTCCAACTCTGGACCTTTTAACAGCTTTATCCGTTTCTCATCTTTATTTCCTACCTCTAGGACCTTTCTCTTCACTAAGTGGGGGGGGCTATCTCCTCGCCCTTACCCCCTTTCACTTTACTACTTTCTGTTTTACCACCCTCAGAGCCCTCGTGGTATAGGGTCGGTAAAAACGTCTTGGCCAATTCACTACTGGCCCGATTTAAACTGCTCTGGTTCTCAGCTGCTTTTCTCGACAGGCTGCAAGTGTCCGCGCATGCGGGATAGCTCGGGGACTCCATGGGCGGGGCCTCAACTATCAGGGCGGTTCCCATCTTCCCACCCGCGAGGTCATTACCCAAAAGGAGGTCCACGCCCTCCCCCGGTAACTCCGGCAGGACTCCTAGTTCCACAGGTCCCGACACCAACTCGCAATCGAGAAGGACCCTATGCAAAGGCACTACTTCGATCCAGTTCCCTAGGCCTCTCAGGGCTACCTCGCCCGTTGGAGGTCCGAAGGGTAACACGTTACGGCTAATTAATGATAGCTCTGCCCCAGTGTCTCTCCAAATTCGTATGGGGATGGGGGGGTCCCCTTCCTTCAAAGACACGGTTCCTTCGGAACTAAATGTCTCCCGCCCCTCCTGTATTCCATCTACCTGGGGCCCTCTTGTCGATTTCCTGATTACCACTGCACGCCCGATAGGGATCGCTGCTCTCTCCCTCTCTGGCTCCTTTCTCGGAGCAAAGCATTTTGATGCGATATGACCCACCTTCCCACAATTAAAGCAGGTTAAACCAGGGGGTCTCCAGGTTTCCTGTCTGTTATCCTCACTTTTTCTGCTAGCTCCCGGCGGGATCTCCGCCTCAGCCAGTGGGCTTTCCCTGCCGTTCCGACGGTCTCTCGGGTAACTTTTTGGCGAGGAAAACTTTGGCTTGTGGGTTAGGGCATATTCATCTGCGAACCTAGCAAGTTCTGAGATGGACTGATTCGACCTCTCATTTAAATACACCCGGATCTCTTCCGGAACACAACCTTTAAATTCCTCAACCAAAAATTACTCCCTGATACGCCCATAATTCTCGGCCACCTTTTCAGCGGTGCACCAACGGTCCAAGAGCACACCCTTCTCATGGGCTAGCTCGGTATATGTTTGATTCCACCCTTTTCTTAAATTTCAGAACCTTTGTCTATACGCCTCAGGTACTAACTCGTAACCTCAGAGAATGGCCTCCTTTACTTGGTCATAACTCCCTTCCCTTTCCAGGGGCAGCGCGGCATATACCCGCTGTGCTTTCCCTCGTAACACACTTTGTAACAACGCCACCCACTGCTCTCTGGGCCACTTCTGATTCACTGCCACCTTCTCAAAAAGCAAGAAATAACTATCAACATCCGTCTCCTCGAAGGGGGGGGGACCAACCTCAACGCCCGACTAACATCAAACCCCTCCTCTCGCTCTTCCCCTTGAGCTCTTCGCTCTTGCCTGTCCAGCTCCAATTCATGGCTCCTTTGTTTCTCTTTCTCTTCTGCTTCTGCTTCTAGCTGCTTTAGCTGGAGCTCATGACCCCGTTTCATCTCTAATTCCTTTAGTTTGAACACATGCTCCCTTTCCTCAGCCTTTTCCTTTGCCTTTGCAGCTCTTTCCTCAGCCTTTTCAGCTGCTTCTAGCTGCTTTACTTTAAGCTCATGGTCCAACCTTGCTTTCTCCAACTCTGCCTGATCTGTCCCACTCGCTAATCTCTTTTCGGGGATATTTTCCAAATCCTCAGCTGCAAACACCTTCTTCCCAACGTAATACTGTTGTATGACCCTTCGCACTTCCTGCTTTTTCATTGCTGGCTTCACCACTGTGAGGTCTAACGCCTGCGCCAAATTTACCAAGTCTGATTTTGTAGCCTTCCCTAGCGCTTCTACCGTCGGGTTTCTCGTAAATTCATCCACATCCATCTTTGCTGGTTTTCTGTCTGGCTACCTGCGAAACCAGATTTAAGTTTGGACTTACAGCCCGATTCACTGACCCTCCCCTTTGGTTTCAAATCCGGGACGAGAACCCCACTTGTTACGTAACCTCGTAACCAGGTAACTTACCAGCAAAGATAGCGGGATCAGCTGAGTCGGATGCTACTATTTTCAAACGTTTTATTCAAAAAGGGGCACAAACGTATGGTTAATACAAAACATTCAGATCATATACATCGTCAAAACTCAATCTAAAACACCGGTGTAATAATAATCAATCAGAAATAAGCACTATAGTTGTCTAGGGGATAATACTGAGTCCAATTGAAATATAAAGAGTCACTCAGAAGTTTGCAGGCTTTTCCCTTTTGGGAACCGCTGGGGTTTCACGTTGTGGAGAGAGAGAGATGGTTGAGAAAGGATAAACACTTGCCCATTGTCTTTACAGAGCAAATCCTTGGAATCAGGGGAGCAGGCTTCCCCGTTGTTAGGTAAAAGCGGTCTTCCGTTGGTTCCAGCCACAGATTCAACATTTGGAATCTAACGCACGTGGCTTCCTTCAAAATGACTTCCCGCTCCCACGGGAATCGGTATCGTGCTTCCTTGGTGTCTCCTTGGTGCGTCTGAGGGTTGTCCCCCCCTCAGACCCTCCTTTATACTTCTTCACGGGATCGCAGGTGTCAATCAGGTTGCAGGTGATGCGATCTCTCTCTCAACCAGCCCACTTTGCCCGAGGGCTTTTCACGTGGTCTTCATGAGACAATAGTCAATATCGCCTTTATTCTGCTTCTCGGGAGAACGTGGTCTTCCGCACGTCTCTCTCTCTCTTTCCCATTTCCTGTGTCTATTCAGCACGTCTCTCCCCCTCTTGGGTCAGTTGACCCCCCCTTGACTAGGGCTCTTGCGATTCTCACAAAGGAGGGGGCCGAGGTCATAACAATATGTTCTAAAATATGGCTGGAGAATAGTGTATACTTATGGTCACCACTATAGAAGAATTACGGTTTAACCAAGAGAGGTGCATCAGATTTATCAAGATATTGCCTGAGAGGTCCTGTTTCAGTTCTGAGTTTGGGGTAGTTTTATTTTTCTTGAAATGAAAGAGGTTGAAGATGATTTGAGTGATGTACAAAATATTATGAGCAGCATACATAGAGTAAAGTCATAGAGAATCATAGCACAACAGCACAGAAATAGACCCTTCGGTCGTCAAGTCCATGCTGAACTATTATTCTGCCTAGTCCATCGATCTGTACCTGGACCATAGCCTCTACACCCCTCCAAACATGTACTTGTTCAAACATCTTAAATGTTGGAATTGAACTCCTTACATAGAACATAGAATAGTACAGCACATTACAGGCCATTCGGCCCACAATGTTGTGCCGACCCTCAAACCCTACTTCCCATATAACCCCCCCACCTTAAATTCCTCCATATACCTGTCTAGTAGTCTCTTAAACTCCACTAGTGTATCTGCCTCCACCACTGACTCAGGCAGTGCATTCTACTCACCAACCACTCTCTGAGTGAAAAACCTTCCTCTAATATCCCCCTTGAACTTCCCTCCCCTTACCGTAAAGCCATATCCTCTTGTACTGAGCAGTGGTGCCCTGGGGAAGAGGCGCTGGCTATCTACTCTATCTATTCCTCTTAATATCTTGTACACCTCTATCATGTCTTCTCTCATCCTCCTTCTCTCCAAAGAGTAAAGCCCTAGCTCTCTTAATCTCATAATCCATACTCTCTAAACCAGGCAACATCCTTGTAAATCTCCTCCGTACCCTTTCCAATGCTTCCACATCCTTCCTATAGTGAGGTGACCAGAACTGGACACGGTACTCCCAAGTGTGGCCTAACTAGAGTTTTATAGAGCAGCATTACTACATCGCGTCTCTTAAACTCTATCCCTCGACTTATGAAAGCTAACACCCCATAAGGTTTCTTAACTACCCTATATACCTGTTAGGCAACTTTCAGGGATCTGTGGACATGTACCCCCAGATCCCTCTGCTCCTCCACACTACCAAGTATCCTGCCATTTACTTTGTACTCTGCCTTGGAGTTTGTCCTTCCAAAGTGTACCACCTCACATTTCTCTGGGTTAAACTCCATCTGCCACTTCTCAGCCCACTTCTGCATCCTATCAATGTCTCTCAGCAATCTTCGACAATCCTCTATACTATCTACAACACCACCAACCTTTGCGTCGTCTGCAAGCTTGCCAACCCAGCCTTCTACCCCCACATCCAGGTCGTAAATAAAAATCACGAAAAGTAGAGGTCCCAGAACAGATCCTTGTGGGACACCACTAGTCACAACCCTCCAATCTGAATGTACTCCCTCCACCACGACCCTCTGCCTTCTGCAGGCAAGCCAATTCTGAATCCACCTGGCCAAACTTCCCTGGATCCCATGCCTTCTGACTTTCTGAATAAGCCTATCATGTGGAACCTTGTCAAATGCCTTACTAAAATCCATGTAAATAACATCCACTGCATTACCCTCATCTATATACCTGGTCACCTCCTCAAAGAACTCTATCTGGTTTATTAGACATGATCTGCCCTTTACAAAGCCATGTTGACTGTCCCTGATCAGACCATGATTCTCTAAATGCCCATAGATCCTATCTCTAAGAATCTTTTCTAACAGCTTTCCCACCATAGACGTAAGACTCACTGGTCTATAATTACCCGGACTATCCCTACTACCTTTTTTGAACAAGGGGACAACATTCGCCTCCCTCCAATCCTCCGGTACTATTCCCGTGGACAACGAGGACATAAAGATCCTAGCCAGAGGCTCAGTAATCTCTTCCCTCGCCTCGTGGAGCAGCCTGGGGAATATTCCGTCAGGACCCAAGGACTTATCCGTCCTAATGTATTTTAACAATTCTAACACCTCCTCTCCCTTAATATCAACATGCTCCAGAACATCAACTTCACTCATATTGTCCTCACTGTCATCAAGTTCCCTCTCATTGGTGAATACCGAAGAGAAGTATTTTTGAGGACCTCACTCGCTTCCACAGCCTCCAGGCACATCTTCCCACCTTTATCTCTAATCAGTCCTATCTTCATTCCTGTCATCCTTTTGTTCTTCACATAATTGAAGAATGCCTTGGGGTTTTCCTTTACCCTACTCGGCAAGGCCTTCTCATGCCCCCTTCTTGCTCTTCTCAGCCCCTTCTTAAGTTCCTTTCTTGCTACCCTATATTCCTCAATAGACCTATCTGTTCCTTGCTTCCTAAACCTCATGTATGCTGCCTTCTTCCACCTGACTAGATTTTCCACCTCACTTGTCACCCATGGTTCCTTCACCCTACCATTCTTTATCTTCCTCACCGGGACAAATTTATCCCTAACATCCTGCAAGAGATCCTTAAACATTGACCACATGTCCATAATACATTTCCCTGCAAAAACATCATCCCAATTCACACCCGCGAGTTCTAGCCTTATAGCCTCATAATTTGCCCTTCCCCAATAAAAAATTTTCCTGTCCTCTCTGATTCTATCCTTTTTCATGATAATGCTAAAGGCCAGGGAGCGGTGATCACTGTCCCCCAGATGCTCACCCACTGACAGATCTGTGACCTGACTCAGTTCGTTACCTAATACTAGATCTAGTAAGGCATTCCCCCTAGTCAACCTGTCAACATACTGTGACAGGAATCCGTCCTGGACACACTTAACAAACTCTGCCCCATCTAAACCCTTGAAACTAATCAGGTGCCAATCAATATTAGGGAAGTTAAAGACACCCATGATAACAACCCCGAGGAAATCTGCAGATGCTGGAAATTCAAAAAAAAAGTCCTGACGAAGGGTCTCGGCCCAAAACGTCGACAGTGCTTCTCCTTATAGATGCTGCCTGGCCTGCTGTGTTCTACCAGCATTTTGTGCACGATAACAACCCTGTTATTTTTGCACCTTTCCAAAATCTGCCTCCCAATCTGCTCCTCAGTATCTCTGCTGCTACCAGGCGGCCTATAGAATACCCCCAGTAGAGTAACTGCTCCCTTCCTGTTCCTGACTTCTACCCATACTGACTCAAAAGAGGATCCTGCTACACTACCCACCCTTTCTGTAGCTGTAATGGTATCCCTGACCATTAATGCCACCCCTCCTCCCCTTTTCCCACCTCTCTATCCCTTTTAAAGCACTGAAATCCAGGAATATTGAGAATCCATTCCTGCCCTGGTGCCAGCCAAGTCTCTGTAATAGCCACTACATCATAATTCCATGTATGTATCCAAGCTCTCAGTTCATCACCTCTGTTCCTGATGCTTCTTGCATTGAAGTACACACACTTTAGCCCTTCCACCTTACTACCTTTACACCCTTTATTCTGCTTCTCTTTCCTCAAAGCCTCTCTATATGTTAGATCTGGCTTTACTCCATGCACTTCTTTCACTGCTCTATCGCTCCAGGTCCCATCCCCCTTGCAAATTAGTTTAAACCCTCCTGAACCATGCTAGCAAACCTACCTGCAAGGATATTGCTCCCCCTGGAGTTCAGGTGCAACCCATCCAATCTGTACAGGTCCCACCTTCCCCAGAAGAGATCCCAATGATCCAAAAATCTAAAACCCTGCCCCCTGCACCAACTCCTCAGCCACACATTCAACTGCCATCTCCTCCTATTCTTACCATCACTGTCACATAGCACTGGCAGCAATCCTGAGAACGCCACCCTTGAGGTCCTGTTCTTCAGCCTTCTGCCTAGTTCCTGAAACTCACACTTCAGGACCTCATCCCTCTTCCTGCCTATGTCGTTGATACCAACATGTATCACGACTTCTGGTTGCTTTCCCTCTCGTACCAGGATGTCATGCACCCCGTCAGAGACATCCCAGACCCTGGCACCTAGGAGGCAACAAACCATGCGGGTGTCCTTCTCACATCCACAAAATCTCCTGTCTGCTCCCCTGACTATAGAGTCTCCAATGACGACAGCTCTTCTCTTCTCCGTCCCATCCTTCTGCACCACAGGGTCAGACTCAGTGCCAGAGGCCCTGCCACCATGGCTCACACCTGGTCGGTTGTCCTCGCCTACAGTATCCAGGATGGTAAACTTATTATTCAGGGGAATGGCTACAGGGGTGCTCTGCACTACCTGTCTACTCACATTCACTTTCCTCCCTCTGACTGTCACCCAACGACCTTTTTCCGGCAGCCTAGGTGTGACTACCTCCCTGTAGCTCTCATCTATGACTGCCTCATTTTCCCTTATGAGCCAAAGGTCATCCAGCTGCTACTCCAGATTCCTCACATGGTCTTCCAGATCGCCCAGCCACATGCACTTCTGGCAGATGTGACTCTGCAGGAGAGGGGAGTTCCCCCAAGACTGCCACATCTCACAGGAGAGGCACATCACCATCTCAGGAGGCATTGTAAAGACTAACTGGGAACAAACTCATCCTCTGCCTCTTCTCATCAAAGCCTCTCGAGTCACCTTCACTGGCCCACTCACTCACTGGCCGCTTCCCACAGCCCTCGTTACAATGTTGTATACCTCTATCAAGTTTCCACTCATTCTCCTACACTCCAGTGATTACAGCCTTGCCCTAATCCTCTCTACCATCTGATTTTTGAATGGACATTGAACCCATGAATTCTACCTCACCACTTTTTATTTCCTTTTTTTGTACTACTTATTTAATATAACTATTCTACATAGGATATACTTACTGTAATTCACAGATTTTTTTTCTCTATTATCATGTATTGCATTGGAATGCTGCCACAAAGTTAACAAATTTCATGACAGTAAGAAGGATAAATGCATGTTACAAAAAGATATTGAGCAGAAAAATGGCCAACGAATTCAATCCTGATGTGTAAATTAATGTATTTTGAGAATTCAGCATGAATAGGACTACACAAATCAAAGTCAAAGTAAATTTATTATCAAAGTACATATATCTCACCATATACTACTTTAAAATTCATTTTCTTGCAGGCATATACATGAAAATACAATAGAATTTATGAAAAGCTATACATAAACAAAGACCAACAAACAACAACTAACCAATGGGCAAAAGACAAATTATGCGTATAGTAAAAAATAATGACTAGAATATAGAAACAAGGATGTAATGCTGAGGATTTATAAGGCATTGGTCAGACTGCACTTGAGCAGTGTTGCAACCCTTCTCTAAGAAAGAATGTGTTGGCATTGGAGAGAGTCCAGAGAATGTTCACAAGAGTGATCCCAGAATTAAAGGGTTATTTATAAGGAGTGTTCAATAGCTCTGGGCCGCTACTCACTGGAGTTTAGAAGAACAAAGGGGATCTCAGTGATACCTGTTGAATATTGAAAGGCCTAGATAGAGTGGATGTGGAAAGGATGTTTCCTATAGTGAGGGGAGTCTGGACCAGATTGCACAATCATGTAATACAAGGACATCATTTTAGAACAAAGAGGAGAATGAATTCCTTTAGCCAGAGGTGATGAACCTGTGGAATTCATTGTCTTGGACTGCTGTGGAGTATATTGGGTATATTTAAAACAAAGTTGATAGGTTCTTGATTAGTAAGGGTGTCAAAGGTCAGGGGGGAAAGGCAGGAGAATGGGGTTGAATGGGATAATAAATCTGCCATGAGAGAATGGCGATAGACTTGATGGGTTGAATTCTTCTAAGTCTTAAGGTCTAAACAAATAAATAATACTGAGAACATGATTTGTAGAGTCCCTGAAGTGAGCCTAGGTTGTAGAGTCTGTTCAACATTGAGGTGAATGAAGTTAGCCATGCTGGTTATCCATTCAGAGCATGGTGCTTTATAGGGTAATAATAGTTCCTGAACCTGATGGTGTGGGACCTAAGGCTCTTGTACTTTCATCTTGATGGTGGAAGTGAGAAGAGAGTGTAGCCTAGATACACAGTGAATAGTAAGGGCCTAAGGAGTATAAGAAAGTAGAACATAGAACAGTGCAGCACAGGAACAGGCCCTTTGGCCCACAATGTTACACCAAACTAAATAAAATAATAATCAAATAGCCAAGTAAACTAATCTCTTTCGCCTACACAATGTCCAAGTACTTATATTTTCCTCAAAATCATGTGCCTATCTTAGTGATGTATCTGCCTTATGTATCTGCCTCTACCATCACCCAGGCAGTGCATTCCACTCTGTGTAAAATATTTGCCCCTCACATCTCCTTTGAAATTACCTTCTCACCTTAAAAAGCATTCCCTCTGATATTAGGCATCTCAAGCCTGGGAAAAAGATACTGTCTGCTCTAACTATGCCTCTTATAATCTTATAAACCTCTATCAGAACTCCCCTCAGCCTCTGCTGCTCCATAGAAAACAAACTGTTTGTCCAACCACATGCCCTGTAATCCAGGCAGCATCTGATAAACCTCTTTTGCACCCTCTCCAAAGCCTTGGCATCTTTCCTTTAACAGGACAAACAGAACTGTATGAAATACTCTACATGCAGCCTAACTAGATTTTTATAAAGCTGTAACATAACTTCCTGATTTTTGAACACAGTGCCACAGCTGGCTGAGGGATTGGAGCAGGGGGCAGGGATTCAGATTTCTGGATTATTGGGACCTCTTCTGGGGCAGGTGTGACCTGTAAAAAAGGGACAGATTGCATTTGCATCTGAGGGGGACCAATAGACAATAGACAGTAGGTGCAGGAGTAGGCCATTCGGCCCTTCTAGCCAGCACCACCATTCACTGTGATCATGGCTGATCATACACAATCAGTACCCCGTTTCTGCCCTCTCCCCATATCCCTTGACCCCGCTATCTATAAGAGATCTATCTAACTCTCTCTTGAATGCATCCAGAGACTTGGCCTCCACTGCCTTCTGGGGCAGAGCATTCCACATATCCACCACTCTCTGGCTGAAAAAGTTTTTCCGCATCTCTGTTCTAAATGGCCTACCCCTTATTCTTAAACTGTGGCCTCTAGTTCTGGACTCACCAATCAGCGGGAACATGCTTCCTGCCTCCAGTGTGTCAAATCCCTTAATAATCTTATATGTTTCAATCAGATCCCCTCTCATCCTTCTAAATTCCAGTGTATACAAGCCCAGTCGCTCCAATCTTTCAACATATGACAGTCCCACCATTCCGGGAATTAACCTTGTGAACCTACGCTGCACTCCCTCAATAGCAAGAATGTCCTTCCTCAAATTTGGAGACCAAAACTGCACACAATACTCCAAGTGGGGTCTCACCAGGGCCCTGTACAGCTGCAGAAGGACCTCTTTACTCCTATACTCAATTCCTCTTGTTATAAAAGCCAGCATGCCATTAAATTTCTTCACTGCCTGCTGTATCTACATGCTTGCTTTCATTGACTGATGTACAAGAACACCTAGATCTCGTTGTACTTCCCCTTTTCCTAACTTGACTCCATTTAGATAGTAATCTGCCTTCCTGTTCTTGCCACCAAAGTGGATAACCTCACATTTATCCACATTAAACTGCATCTGCCATACATTTGTCCACTCACCCAACCTGTCCAAGTCACCCTGCATTCTCATAACATCCTCCTGACATTTCACACTGCCACCCAGCTTTGTGTCATCAGCAAATTTGCTAATGTTACTTATAATCCCTTCATCTAAATCATTAATGTATATTGTAAACAGCTGCGGTCCCAGCACCGAACCTTGCGGTACCCCACTGGTCACAGCCTGCCATTCTGAAAGGGACCCGTTAATCACTACTCTTTGTTTCCTGTCAGCCAGCCAATTTTCAATCCATGTCAGTACTCTGTCCCCAAAACCATGTGCCCTAATTATGCCCACTAATCTCCTATGTGGGACTTTATCAAAATCTTTCTGGAAGTCCAGGTACACTACATCCACTGGCTCTCCCTTGTCCATTTTCATAGTTACATCCTGGCAGGGAGGTTTGCAAAGGCTATTGGGGAGAGTTTAACCTAGAATTGCTGGGGAGTGGAAACTGAACTGAAGTGACAGAGGAAAGGGAGGTTGGCTCACAAATAGAGAAAGCTTGGACACAGTGCGAAAGGGAGGGTAGGCAGGTGAAAGAGAAGGTATGCGCCCAGACCGATGGTATGAGATGTGTCTATTTTAATGAGAGGAGTATTATGAATAGAGCGGATGAGCTTAAAGCGTGGATCAGCACTTGGAGCTATGATGTTGTGGCCATTACAGAGACTTGGATGGTGCAGGGGTGGGAATGGCGACTTCAAGTGCCAGGCTTTAGATGTTTCAGAAAGGACAAGGAGGAAGGCAAAAGAGGTGGGGGCATGGCACTGTTGATCAGAGATAGTGTCACAGCTACAGAAAACGAGGAAGTCATGGAGGAGTTTTCTACGGAGTCTCTGTGGATGGAAGTTAGGAACAGGAAGGGGTCAATAACTCTACCGGGTGTTTTTATAGACCACTCAATAGTAACAGAGGCATTGAGGAGCAGATCAGGAGACAGATTCTGGAAAGGAGTAATAATAACAGGTTTGTTGTGGTGGGAGATATTAATTTCCCAAATATTGATCGGCATTTCCCTAGAATGAGGGGTTTAGAAGGGGTGGAGTTTGTTAGGTGTGTTCAGGAAGGTTTCTTGACACAATTCTATCTCCTTTACCATAGCATTGGAGAGAGATAGGAGCAGACAAGTTAGGGAAACGTTTAATTGGAGTAAGAGGAAACATGAGGCAATCAGACAGGAACTTGGAAATTGGAAACAGATGTTCTCAGGGAAATGTATGGAAGAAATGTGGCAAATGTTCAGGGATATTTGTGTGGGGTTCTGCATAGATACGTTCCAGTGAGACAGGGAAAGGATGGTAGTGTACAGGGACCGTGGTATACAAAGGCTGTTGTAAATCTAGTCAAGAAGAAAAGAAGAGCTTACAAAAGGTTAAAAAAAAACTAGGTAATGATAGAGATCTAGAAGATTATAAGGCTAGCAGAAAGGAGTTTAAGAATGAAACTAGGAGAGCCCAAAGGGGCCAAGAGAAGGCCTTGGTGGACAGGATTAAGGAAAGCCCCAAGGCATTCTACAAGTATGTGAAGAGCAAGAGGATAAGATGTGACAGAATAGGACCAATCAAGTGTGACAGTGGAAAAGTGTGTATGGAATCGGAGGAGATGGCAGAGGTGATTAACGAATACTTTGCTTCAGTATTCACTACGGAAAAGGATCTTGGCGATTGTGGGGATGACTTGCAGTGGACTGAAAAGTTTGAGCATGTAGATATTAAGGATGAGGATGTGCTGGAACTTTTGGAAAGCATCAAGTTGGATAAGTCACTGGGACCAGATGGGATTTACCCCAGGCTACTGTGGGAGGTGAGAAAGGAGATTGCTGAGCCTCTGGGCAATGAGTTTTGCATCATCAATGAGGATGGGAAAGATTCCGGAGGATTGGAGGGTTGCGGATGTTGTTCCCTTATTCAAGAAAGGGAGTAGGGATTGCCCAGGAAATTATAGACCAGTGAGTCTTACTTCAGTGGTTGGTAAGTTGATGGAAAAGATCCTGAGAGGCAGGATTTATGAACATTTGGAGAGCATGGCTTAAAGTATGATTAGGAGCATGGCTTTGTGAAAAGCAGGTCATGCATTACGAGTCTGATTAAATTTCTTGAGGATATGACTAAGCACATTGATGAAGGTAGAGCCATAGATGTAGTGTATATGCATTTCAGCAAGGCATTTGATAAGGTACCCCATGCAAGGCTTATTGAGAAAGTAAGGAGGCATGGGATCCAAGGGGACATTGCTTTGTGGATCCAGAACTGGCTTACCCACAGGAGGCAAAGAGTGGTTGTAGACGGGTCATATTCTGCATGGAGGCCGGTGACCAGTGGTGTGCCTCAGGGATCTGTTCTGGGACCCCTGCTCTTTGTGATTTTTATAAATGACCTGCATGAGGAAGTGGAGGGATGGGTTAGTAAATTTGCTGATGACGCAAAGCTTGGGGGTGTTGTGGATAGTGTGGAGGACTGTCAGAGGTTACAGCGGGACATTGATAGGATGAAAAACTGGGCTGAGAAGTGGCAGATGGAGTTCAACCCAGATAAGTGTGAGGTGGTTCATTTTGGTAGGTCAAATATGATGGCAGAATATAGCATTAATGGCAAGACTCTTGGCAGTGTGGAGGATCAGAGGGATCTTGGGGTCCGAGTCTATAGGACATTCAAAGTTGCTACGCAGGTTGACTCTGTGATTAAGAAGGCATACAGTGCATCGGCCTTCATCAATCGTGGGATTGAGTTTAAGAGCCAAGAGGTAATGTTGCAGCTATATAGGACCCAGGCTAGACCCCACTCAGAGTACTGTGCTCAATACTGGTTGCCTCACTGTAGGAAGGATGTGGAAACCATAGAAAGGGTGCAGAGGAGATTTACAAGGATGTTGCCTGGATTGGGGAGCATGACTTATGAGAACTGGTTGAATGAACTTGGCCTTTTCTCTTTGGAGTGACGGAGGATGAGAGATGACCTGATAGAGGTGTACAAGATAATGAGAGGCATTGATCATGTGGATAGTCAGAGGCTTTTTCCCAGAGCTGAAATGGCTAGCATGAGAGGGCATATTATTAAGGTGCTTGGAAGCAGGTATGGAGGAGATGTCAGGGGTAAGTTTTTTACGCAGAGAGTGATATGTGTGTGGAATGGTCTGCCGGTGGCAGTGGTGGAGGCAGAAACGATAGGGTCTTTTAAGACCCCTGGATGGATACGTGGAGCTTAGTAAAATAGAGAGCTATGGGTAACCCTACCTAGTTCTAAGGTAAGGACATGTTTGGGACAGCTTTGTGGGCCATAGGGCCTGTATTGTGCTGTAGGTTTTCTCTGTTTCTATGTTTGTATGTTTTCTATGTTTCTAATGAAGGCAAGCATGCTATATTCCTATAAATCTATGCAGGCATTTTCAACGAGCTGTGAACTTGGACCTTAAGATCCCTTTGCTCATTGACACTGTTAAGGGCTTTTCTAGAAAGATAGTGGTGAGGAAGGCAAATGCAATGTTCACATTCATTTCAAGAGGTCCAGAATATAAGAGCAGGGATGTGATGCTGATGCTTTATAAGGTAGTGGTGAGGCCTTCCCATGAGTATTGTGAGTAGTTCTGGGCTCCTCATCTGAGAAAAGATGTGCTGGAATTGGGAGTCAGTTCAGAGGATGTCACAAGAATGATTCTGGGAATGAAAGCATTATCATATGAGGAGTGTTTGATGCTTCTGGGCCTGTATGCACTGGAATTTAGAAAGATGAGGGGAGATCTCATTGAAACCTTTTGAATGTTGAAAGGCCTGGACAGAGTAGGTGTTTCCCATAGTGGGTGAGTCTTGTTTAAGAGGGCACAGCTTCAGGATATAGGGGTGTCCATTTAAAACGGAGATGCGGAAAATTTCTTTAGCCAGAGGCTGGTGATTTTGTGGAATTTGTTACTGCAGGCAACTGTGGAGGCCAGATCCTTGGGTATATTTAAGACATTTGTTCAGCATAGACTTTCCACTAACCACAATATCCTCAGTGATGCATTTAATCACATCTTTCAGAAACTTAGTCAAGTTAGTCAGACAGGATTTCCTGTTAACAAAGCCACACTGACTAATTCTGATAAATTCCTTCCTCTGTAAATGCAGATTAATTCTAACTCTCAGTGCTCTTGTTACTAATGCCAGACTCTCAGCCCTGCAGTTACCTGGCTTAACCCTAACCCTACTGCCTTTCTTGAAAAAAGGCATTATACTCTCTGTTCTCTAGGCATCTACTATCTTTTTTGTCGCTAGATAAGCAATTAAAATCCCTGTAGGGACCTCAGCCATCTCCTCTCTTGCCTCCATAGCACCCAGTGACATAGGTTATCATGCCCTGGGTTTATCTACCTCCCGAGCCTACTAATACAGCCAATAAACCTTTTAAAAAGTTAAAGTCTGTCCCGAGCCTTATAGGCTCAGCAGTTTCCATGGCATGAAGCGACTGAGAATATGAGACTCACCCCCCCTCCTCCCCGGATAGGACGCCAGTCTATTGCAAGGTTAACCCCAGCATTTTGCCGGTACCCATTTTCAGCTGGGTGGACTGGAGCAGTGTGTAGTTAAGTACCTTGCTCAAGGACACAACACATTGCCTCAGCTGGGGCTCGAACTCACAACCTTCACTAGTTCAACGCCTTAACCACTTGGCCATGCGCCACACAATAAACCTTTTAGATGGTAATTTATTCTAGAATCCCACTGTTCATTCTCTGAATTTTCTAATCACAACATCGTTTTTCAGAGTGAATATGGGTAAAAAATATTTAACATCTCACCTATCATTTAACATCTCCCACGCACAGATTGTATTTTTGGATGTGGTTCTGACACCCACCATCGTGAAGTGCTTTGAAAGGCTGTTCATGGCACACATTAACTCCAGCCTTTCAGACAACCTTATCCAACTGCAATTCACCTACCATCAAAACAGGCCTATGGAGGGCACCACCTCCCTGGCCCTGCACTCATCTCTGGAGCATCTGGACAGTGAAGATACCTGTGCTATACTATTGTTTATTGATTACAATTTGACTGTCAATATTATAGAAACATAAAAACATAGAAAACCTGCAACACAATACAGGCCCTTCAGCCCATAATACTATGCCAAACATGTACTTACTTTAGAAATTACCTAGGGTTACCCATAGACCTCTAATTTTCTAAGCTCCATGTACATATCCAGGAGTCTCTTAAAAGACCCTATCGATTCTGCCTCCACCACTGCCACCGGCAGACCATTCCACACACATATCACTCTCTGCGTAAAAAACATACCCCTGACATCTTCTCTGTACCTACTTCCAGGCACCTTAAAAACTGTTATAATACTATAAGTAAACTCATCTTCAAATGCCTAGAGTTAGAACTCAACACTTCCCTTTTCATCTGAATCCTTGACTTCCTGAACAACAAATTGCAAACACTAAGGATAGGCAGCAACACCTCAGTTATATTTTCTATAAAGCTTTCATTTTAATGCCATCAGTAACTGGAGTTTTAATGGAGATCAAATCTTTTTTAAAGGTCCCGGCAATATTGAAAAGTATCTTGGCGCCAAGATAGGCCCTTCGAAAGGGTGCTTCAGTGATCAGTACAAACTCTTGAGCTGCCAGCAGAAGTGCTGGATGCAAGTTTAATTTTAACATTTAAGAGAAATTTGGACAGATACATGATGGGAGGGTTATGGAGGGCTACATCAATGGGACTAGGCACAATAATAGTTCAGCATGGACTAGATGGACCAAAGGGGCCTGTTGCTGTGCTGTAGTGTTCTATGACTTTATGACTATTACTCTTAAGTGCTTTGAATGGCTGGTAATGGCAAACTTCAAAACTCCATTCCTGGATACTTACCAATATGCTTAGTAACAGAATCCATCTATGACAGATGCTACAATATCTGTCATGCAGCTGACCTGATACACCTAGAAAACAAGGGCACTTACATCAAAGCACTGATCCTGGATTTCAGTTCTGCCTTCAACACCATTGTCCTACAGACCTTGGTGAACAAACTCCTACTCTAAATTCACTGCTATTCAACTGGGTGTTGAACTTTATAACCAACAGACTTCAATTAGTCAGAATGCATAATCGCTCCTCTCTCCTCATCATCCTGAACACGGGTGACCCCAAGACTATGTGCTGAGCCCATTGCTGTACATTCTGCTCACACACAACTGCACAGTCGAACACCCTAGGAATCCCATTGTCAATTTTGTCAATGATACGGCAGTGGTGGGGCTCATCACTAACAATGAGACTGCCTACAGAGAGGAGGTGGAAGAGCTCGAGGCCTGGTCCCAAACAAATGACCTCTTCCTCAATGTCAACAAGATATAGGAAACGGTTATTATCTCAAGGAGAACTCACATTACTCGCTCCCCTTTTTACATTGGCAGCACAGCAGTGGAAACTGTGAGCAATTTCGAGCTCTTGGGGCTGTTTATCTCACAGAATTTCTCATAGTCCCAGAACACAACTTCCACAGTCAAGAAAACTCACCAACATCTCTACTTTCTAAGGAAGCTGAAGAGAGCTTGACTATGCATACCAATACTCACAACTTCCTACAGATGCACCATGGAGAGCATCCTAACATGCCTGTACATTGTGTGGTACAGAAACTACACTACAGTGGACAAGAGAGCTCTACAGTGGGTAGTTAAAACTGCCCAACACATGACTGGCACCAACCTACCTGCCATCAAGGACGTAAATAAAGAAAGGTACCAGGATAAAGGCCAGCAAAGACATGAAGGATCCCACTCACCCTGCCTATGCACTGTTTGTCCCACTCACATCAGGGAAGGAAAAAAACTGGATTACTGCAAGTATATGCAGTATATGTATCACACACACACACACACACACACACACACACACACACACACACACACACACACACACACACACACACACACACACACACACACACACACACACACACACACACACACACACACACACACACAATTTTAGTAATGAGTTGCTCTGCATATCATCCATACAGATCAATTCATTACGAGTGCATTGTACTACCTGAATGATTTGCAAGACAAGTTTTTCATTGTATCTAAGTACATGTGACAATAATGAGCCAATTTACCAATTTAATGATAAGCACAAGTGATACTGGAAATTCAGAGCAACACACACAAAATGTTGGAGGAACTCAGAAAGTCAGGCAGCATCTATGGAAATGAGTAAACAGTCGACATTTCGGACCAAGGCATTTCCTCTTTGTCCGCTCAATAACCTAAGCACCCTTTAAAATATTCGAGAACCATGCAAGGACTTTCTTGTTTATAATTGTCTGTATCTGTCATTAGCTTTTTTTCATCCTGTCATGAATATCTAAAGATATTTGTATTTGATTTTACTTTTCATTATGAAAGGAATACATGGACCTTGAATTCACTGTTTAATTTATTGCATGTAAACTTTACTGCAAGTAACTGCTCCCAGTTTCATTTTCATCATTTCTGGTTTTATCATATTGAATTGCCTTTTTCAATTTCAGGATCTAAGTTCCGATCTATCTTTGTTCCACTATATAACAGTCTTGAAGCTTCGAGTTTTGCTCACTATTTGAATGTGCAGGAATCTTTAGAGGGTACTGGACTCAGCTCATTCCATCATGGGCATATCCCTCCGCACCATTTGTGGTATCTACATGAGGTGCTATCTTAAGAAGGCAACATCAATCATCGAATATCCCCACCATCTGGGCAGACTAGAGAGTCCTTGTGGAAGATTCTCTAAAGGTTAATTTGCAGGCTGAGTCTGTAGTGAGGAAGGCAAATGCAATGTTAGCATTCATTTCAAGAGAACAAGAATATAAAAGCAAGGATGTAATGTTGAAACTTTCTAAAGCACTGGTAAGGCCTCACTGGGAGTATTGTGAGCAGTTTTAGGCTCCTTATCTTCTAAAAGATGTGCTGAAACCAGAGAGGGTTCAAAGGAGATTTACAAAAATGATTCCAGGATTGAATGGTTTGTCATATGAAGATATTTGATGTTTCTTGGCCTGTATTCACTGGAATTCAGAAGAATGAGAGATGACCTCATTGAAATCTATTGAATGGTGAAAGGCCTTGACTGAGTGAATGTGGAGAGAATGTTTCCTATGGTAAGTGAGTCTAAGACCAGAGAGCACAACCTCAGAATAGTGGGGTGTCCTTTTAGAACAGAGATAAGGAGGAATTTCTTTAGCCAGAGAGTGGTGAATCTGTGGAATTCATTGTTGCAGGCACCTCTAGAGGCCAAGTCATTATGTATATTTAAGGCAGAGGCTGATAGATTCTTGATTGGTCAGGGCATTGAGGGATATGGGGAGAAGGCAGATTGGGGCTGAGAGGAAAAATGGATCAGTCATGATTAAATAGCAGAGTAGTCTCGATGGGCCAAATGGCCTAATTCTGCTCCTATATCTTATGGTCTTTTGGTACATGGATGGTATGGGTATGGAGGGCTAAAGACAGAGTGCAGGTCGATGGGAGTAGGCAATTTAAATGGTCCAACACGGACTAGATCAGCCAAAGGGCCTGCAAACAGGTTTTCTGTGCTGTACTTTTCTGTTACTCTATTACACAACACTACCTGTTTGTGTAATCAGAAAACCTGCTACATACCTCCTATATACACATCCAAGTTATCATATTTTACAAACAACAAAGGACCCTGCAATATGCTGATAGTGACTTCTGCTAAAAAGCATCCTTCCACCACTACCCTCTGCCTCATTTCACCAAGTAATTGTGGATTAAATTAGAGACGTTATCTTAATAAAGATTGTAAGGCTTTAGAGAATACATATGTCCCCCAGTTTGATTTTTCTAGTCCTCAATGTTGCAAGCATCAACTTATGTTAGCTGTTGACCCGAAGCTGCATCTGTGCAGCCTGTTTAAGGAACAGAGGTTGCATGATCTGCACCACATCCTCTAACAACAGCTCAAAGCTAGAACAAACAGCAACGCAAAGACTGATCACAACTCTTGTGGGTAGAAGCTTTGTTCATTTGCAGTCTTTTCCACCCATACTTTGTATTTGACAAACAGGCGTTCTCATTTTGTGATTGCTGTGAGCTGTTACCATTATTATTGAAGACTTTATTTGTCTTAAAATGAAAAGAGTGATTACAACGATATTTTTCTTGCTCTTAGGTAAGTACTTTTATATTTCATGAAAATGAAAGAAAAAACAAAAGATGCTGGAAATCTCAAATTAAGAACAGAAAATGCTGGTAATATTTCACAGCTGTAGCTGGCAAATTAGAGACCTGAAACATTAATTCTGTTTTTCTTTCCACAGACACTATTTGACTTGCTAATTGTTGCAGTAATTTCTGTTTTATACATTTCTTTGTATGGTTGAAAACAAAATCATCAAACTTTGGATATGGATTATATATTGTAAAGCAGGGATTTACAGTGTAGTAATGATATTCACCCCAAGTTATACTGACTGATGCAGCAAGGTTGTTATTAGAGAGCTTATAATTGTGTAACATTGATTTTTTAAAATGAATGCATCAATTTCTATTATTGTGATTTTAATTATTGTCTCCCAAAAATTTAAGTATTTTCATAAGTATATTATTTTGTGAGTGCTTGTGCAGTAGGTAAATATAGCTGAGGAATACCACCAAGCAAAATTGTGAAAAGAAGTAAAGCTTTCAAATAGTTGCTAGCAAGGTTTATTGCTGAGTGTAGTTTTATGTAATTGCCCTCAAAACTAATCCATCACTCATTCCAGTGTAAAAAAAAATTAGTTCAAATGCCATTGATCAATCTGTCCTGTTCTCCCCAAACACTCATCAAATGATTCTGAAAGTTATGTAATTCCTTTTCAGAAGAGGAATTCATCCACTTCTGTTTTAAATGGCTTCTTTGCTTTTCTGCTCAATGATTCATGTTGGCAGTTATCTCCACAATTAAAACAGACACCAATTTAAAAAAAAACAAAGTTCCCAAATTTCCTGTTATTTCATCACAATTTTCTCTTTGTCTTTCAGTCCTCAATTTTCATGCTTGGCAAGAGAACTATGTTTGTTTCAGGTTCTCCATATTTGTTGAAAGGTTTATTTCTAAATTCTTTCCTCTTCCTCTCTAGAGAATAAATTGCAGGGTAGGCTGATCTCAACTAAAAGGTAATATGCATTTCTTGTAAAAATGCCCAGAAAGAAAGATGAATGAACCATTACTAAAAGTTAGAAGTGTCTCTTGGCCAAATGTTTTCCTTTTGTTTTGGAGCAATTCTGTAATTTATGCAATATTGTTCTAAATGGAAGCCGTGGTAGCCCAGATAGGCCTTTATGCTAACTAAGCTGAACTACCAGACGACTAGAGGACAGCAGATTTAGTGTTTTTATTTAGGAAGAGCAAATGGTTATTATTAAAGGCATATGAGCAAACTATTAGTGGCAGGAAAGTAATTGGAAAGGTGGGGATGAATCAAAAATAGTCAACATGGCTTTGTTGGAGAAGATTCTATCAGACCAATTTGCCTGAATTTCTCAAAGAAGTATATGGATAAGCTGTGTGTTATAGGAGGCAGTTGCATTCCCAGAAAACATGAAGCCATGTCATCAGTGCATGCACCAAGAAATGTGAACTGAAAATTGACACACAGATTCCAAGAAATGTGAACTGAAAATTGACACACAGATTCCAGAAATCTCTATCTCAGATTTGTTCGCAGTGATCCATGAAGTCTGTAAGGAAGAATTTCTGTTACTTGAATTGCTGTGATGTAATTTTTGTAATTTATAATAATTTTGTGTCTTTGCACTGTACTGCCTCCACAAAACAACAAATGTCATGTCATATTGCTGCAGCTCCTGACAAACCGTGTTAGGGAACTGGAGCTGGAGCTGGATGAACTTCCGATCATTCAGGAGGCAGAGGCAGAAATAGACAGGAGTTTCAGGGAGGTAGTCACCCCTAGGAGTCAGGAGACAGGTTGTTGGGTGACTGTCAGGAGAGCGAAGGGGAATAGACAGGAAGAGCAGAGCACCCCTGTGGCCGTTCCCATCAACAATAAGTATACCATTTTGGATTCTGTTGGTGGGGACGACCTACCAGGGACAAGTTGCAGTGGTTGCGTCTCTGGCACCGAGACTGGACCCTCAGCTCAGAAGGGAAGGAGGGAAAAGAGGAGCAGTAGTGATAGGGGATTCGATAGTTAGGGGGACAGATAGGAGGTTCTGTGGAAGAGATCGAGAATCCCAATGGTCTGTTGCCTCCCTGGTGCCAGGGTCCGTGATATCTCGGATCGAGTTCTCAGTACTCTCAAGAGGGAGGGTGAGCAGCCGGATGTCATGGTCCAGGTAGGGACCAATGACGTGGGTAGGAAGAGTGAGGAGGTCCTGAAAGGTGAGTTTAGGGAGCTAGGTGCCAAGTTAAAGGACAGGACCTCCAGGATAGCAGTCTGAGGATTGCTACCAGTGCCACGTGCAGGTGAGTTTAGAAATAGTAAGATAGTACAGATCAACATGTGGCTGAAGATATGGTGCAGGAGGGAGGGCTTCAGATTTATAGATAATTGGGCAGCTTTCCAGGGAAGGTGGGACCTGTTCCGGCGGGACAGTTTACATCTGAACTGGAGGGGGACAGATATTCTTGCAGGCAGGTTTGCTAGAGATGCTCCAGTGGATTTAAACTAGATGCAAGGGGGGAGGGGGACCAGAGTGTAGGAATAGATGTATGGGAGAAGGAAGAAAAAGACAGTAAAGTTCTTTGTACTGTTAGAGATAAACAGAGAGGAAGAGGTGGAGAACTTCTTAAATGCATTTATTTTAATGCTAGGAGCATTGTAAGAAAGGTGGATGAGCTTAGAGCATGGATTGATACCTGGAAATATGATGTTGTAGCTACTAGTGAAACATGGTTGCAGGAGGAGTCTGATTGGCAACTAAGTATTCCTGGATTTCGTTGCTTCAGGTGTGATAGAATCGGAGGGACAAGAGGGGGAGGTGTTGCGTTGCTTGTCAGAAAAAATATTACAGCGGTGCTCTGGCAGGATAGATTAGAGGGCTCGTCTAGGGAGGCTATTTGGGTGGAATTTAGGAATGGGAAAGGTGTAGTAACACTTATAGGGGTGTATTATAGACCACCTAATGGGGAGTGAGAATTGGAGGAGCAAATTTGCAAGGAGATAGCAGATATTTGTAGTAAGCACAGGGTTGTGATTGTGGGAGATTTTAATTTTCCACACATAGACTGGGAAGCCCATACTGTAAAAGGGATGGATGGTTTGGGGTTTGTAAAATGTGTGCAGGATAGTTTTTTGCAGCAATACATAGAGGAACCAACTAGAGAAGGGGCAGTGTTGGATCTTCTGTTAGGGAATGAAATAGGTCAGGTGACGGGGGTATATGTTGGGGAGCACTTCGGGTCCAGTGATCACAATGCCATTAGTTTCAATATAATTATGGAGAAGGATAGGACTGGACCCAGGGTTGAGATTTTTGATTGGAGAAAGGCTAACTTTGAGGGGATGCGAAAGGATTTAGAAGGAGTGGATTGGGACAATTTGTTTTATGGGAAGGATGTAATAGAGAAATGCAGGTCATTTAAAGTGAAATTTTCAGGGTACAGAATCTTTATGTTCCTGTTAGGTTGAAAGGAAAGGTTAAAAGTTTGAGAGCCATGGTTTTCAAGGGATATTGGAAACTTGGTTCGGAAAAAGAGAGATATCTACAATAAATATAGACAGCATGGAGTAAATGAGGTACTCGAGGAACATAAATAATGTAAGTAGAATCTTAGGAAAGAAATTAGAAAAGCTAAATGATATGAGGTTGCTTTGGCAAGTAAGGTGAAAATAAATCCGAAGGGTTTCTACAGTTATATTAATAGCAAAAGGATAGTGAGGGATAAAATTGGTCCCTTAGAGAATCAGAGTGGACAGCTATGTGTGGAGCCGAAAGAGATGGGGGAGATTTTGAACAATTTCTTTTCTTCGGTATTCACTAAGGAGAAGGATATTGAATTGTGTAAGGTAAGGGAAACAAGTAGGGAAATTACAGAAACTGTGACAATTAAAGAGGAGGAAGTACTGGTGCTTTTAAGGAATATAAAAGTGGATAAATCTCCCGGTCCTGACAGGATATTCCCTAGGGCCTTGAGGGAGGTTAGTGTAGAAATAGCAGGGGCTCTGACAGAAATATTTCAAATGTCATTAGAAACGGGGATGGTGTTGGAGGATTGGCATATTGCTCATGTGGTTCCATTGTTTAAAATGGGTTCTAAGAGTAGACCTAGCAATTATAGGCCTGTCAGTTTGACGTCAGTGGTGGGTAAATTAATGGAAAGTATTCTTAGAGATGGTATATATAATTATCTGGATAGACAGGGTCTGATTAGGAGCAGTCAACATGGATTTGTGCGTGGAAGGTCATGTTTGACAAATATTGAATTTTTTGAAGAGGTTATGAAGAAAGTTGACGAGGGTAAAGCAGTGGATGTTGTCTATATGGACTTCAGTAAGGCCTTTGACAAGGTTCCGCACGGAAGGTTAGTTAGGAAGGTTCAATTGTTAGGTACTAATATTGAAGTAGTAAATGGATTCAACAGTGGCTGGATGAGGGATGCCAGAGAGTAGTGGTGGATCACTGTTTGTCAGGTTAGAGGCCGGTGACTAGTGGTGTGCCTTAGGGATCTGTACTGGGTCCAATGTTGTTTGTCATATACATTAATGATTTGGATGATGGGGTGGTAAATTGGATTAGTAAGTATGTAGATGATACTAAGGTAAGTGGCATTGAGGATAATGAAGTAGGTTTTCAAAGTTTGCAGAGAGATTTAGGCCAGTTAGAAGAGTGAGCTGAATGATGGCAGATGGAGTTTAATGCTGATAAGTGTGAGGTGCTACATTTTGGTAGGAATAATCCAAATATGACATACATGGTAAATAGTAGGGCATTGAAGAATGCAGTAGAACAGAGTGATCTAGGAATAATGGTGCATAGTTCCCTGAAGGTGGAATCTCATGTGGATAGGGTGGTGAAGAAAGCTTTTGGTATGTTGGCCTTTATAAATCAGAGCATCGAGTATAGGAGTTGGGATGTAATGTTAAAATTGTACAAGGCATTGGTAAGGCTGAATTTGGAGTATTGTGTACAGTTCTGGTCACCAAATTATAGGAAAGATGTCAACAAAATAGAGAGAGTACAGAGAAGATTTACTAGAATGTTACCTGGGTTTCAGCACCCAAGTTATAGGGAAAGATTGAACAAGTTAGGTCTTTATTCTTTGGAGCATAGAAGGTTGAGGGGAGACTTGATAGAGGTATTTAAAATTATGAGAGGGATAGATAGAGTTGACGTGGATAGGCTTTTTCCATTGAGAGTAGGGGAGAGTCAAACAAGAGGACACGAATTGAGAGTTACGGGGCAAAAGTTTAAGGGTAGCACGAGGGGGAAATTTCTTTACTCAGAGAGCAGTAGCTATGTGGAACTAGCTTCCAGTAGAGGTGGTAGAGGCAGGTTCGGTATTGTCATTTAAAGTAAAATTGGATAGGTATATGGACAGGAAAGGAATGGGGGGTTATGGGCTGAGTGCGGGTCAGTGGGACTAGGTGAGAGTAAGCGTCGGCACAGACTAGAAGGGCCGAGATGGCCTGTTTCCGTGCTGTAATTGTTATATAATTATATGGTTATACAAGTCAATGATAATAAATTGATTCTGAACCCCATATCCATTAATTTTCTTAATACCGTTATCTCTGACTTGAATATACTGGTTGGGTAGCTATTTTTTGATGGGAGTAATCTCAACATCCGAAAAATTCTTCATCCAAGTCATAAGTGATCAATGATTTTGTTTCTTTAATTCCTATTCTTAAAATTTCGATATTTTGTTTATCAAAAATGGCATTTAGTAACAGAATTTGAAACAGAAATGGTAAATTTTTGTCTGTTAATTTGTCTATATGCTTACACTCATGCTGATTTAGTCAGTTAGAAACACGTGATGAAAAAAAAACCACTTCCATCTTATCAGAAATGAGTCTGCTAAATCATAACACTTTTACATAGAGTCTGTAGAGAAATTGAACTATCATATGGCTGAGATTGTACCTTTTTTTAATGTATTCTGACACCAAGAAAAGTTTTAAGATTGAAACTACAGCATATCTATCTTACTCATGCAACTGACACTTATAGTGACACTGGTTTTATTTGTATTTTTCATGAAAAATCAAAACATGACTTAGAATGTAAAGAATGACAAACAGAAAGTGTTATCTGAAACAGTAGTCTGTTGAGAGATGGCAGGTTTATTTTATATAGAAAACAGGAAAATGTCTGAGAAAATAATTAAATTACAGTTGTTATTGTACAGGTTTTGTTAGTGAAGCAGGAGGAATAAGTCATAGAGCCATACAGCAGGGATTCAGCACAACAAATCCATGCCAACCACAGTGCCCAACCAGCTAGTCCCAGTTTCCCACACAGCTCAGATACCTCTAAAACTCACCTCTCAATGTACTTATTCAAGTGCATTTTAGATTTATTATCATACCTACAGTACCTCAACCACTTCCTCTGGCAGCTCTTTCCATATATTCTCCATCCTCTGTTGCTCCTCAGAACCCTTTAAAATCTTCCTCCTCTCAGCCTAAACCCAATAGTTTTGGACTGCCCTACCCTGGGGAAAAGACTGTTACTGTACAACTTATCTATGGCTCTCATAATTTTAGACATCTCTATAAGGTCACCTCTCATTCTCTTAAGTTCCAAGGAATTAGGACTTAGTTTGGCCAACCTCTCTCTATACTTAAGCCCTCTAATCCTGGCAACATCTTCATGCATCTTTTTTGCACTCTTTCCAGTTCAGCCACGTCTTTCCTATAACAGAGTGATTATAACTGTACACAATACTCCCAGGTGCAGTTCACCTATGATTTATATGACTGCAACATAATGTCCCAGCTCCTGTATTCAATACCCTGACTGATGAAGGCCAGCATGCTAAATGCTTTTTTTTTTCCATTTACCAGTCTGCCTGTGATGCCACTTTCAATGAACCATGCACTTGTTCTCCTAGGTACCCCTTTTCCATTTTATGCTCCTTAGTGCCCTACCATTCATCAGACAATTACTACACTGGCTGGAATAAAGTGGTAAATGGATTTCAATTTGCAATAAAATCTATTTACCACTCCTCAGCTTATTTCCATAAATGATTACAATCTCCTTGTAACCTACAATAATAACCTTTTTCACTTCTTCAGCAACACCTCTTAATATTGTGTCATCTGAAAACTTATTAATCAAATCTTGTGCATCTGCATCAAATTATTAACATAAATAACAAATAATAAACTTGCTGAGTTTCTCTAGCATTTTGTGTGTATTGCTTAAGATTTCCCACTTCTGCAGGATCTCTTATGCTAACAGAGATCAAAGGTCCCAACATTCACTCCTGTGGCAGACCACTAATCGTCTATATTTCGAGAACCACCCCTGCATCCTACCTCCAAGCCAATCTTAAATCTACCTTACTAGCTCTCACTGAATTCCATAGAACCTAACCTTCCAGACCAGTCTGTCATGCAGAACCTTGTCAGGCAAGGAGGAGGATCCCAGAGTTCAGGCAAGGCAGGAGGATACAGGAGTTCACTGGGCAGGCCGCATAACTCCTGGGCAGGGCCCGGACCTCCCAGGCAGGAACACGGGGGCCTGGGCAGGTCATGGGACACCTGGGTGGGTAACAGGGCACAACCCATCAACAACAAGAGATAGGTAGGAGCAGAGACCTCTGGGCAGACTGCATAACTCCCAGGCAGGGCCCAGACCTCCCAGGCAGGGCCCAGACCTCCCAGGCAGGAACACAGGGGCCTGAGCAGGTCACGGGGCACCTGGGTATGTAGCAGGGCACAACCCATCAGCAGCAAGGGATAGGTAGGGGCAGAGACCTCTGGGCAGGCCACATAACTCCTAGGCAGGGCCCAGACCTCCCAGGCAGGAACACAAGGACCTGAGCAGGTCACAGGGCACCTGGGTAGGTTGTGGGGCAAAACCCATTGGCAGTGAGGGATGGAAAGGGGCAAGAGTCCCCCACCAGGCAACAGCAGTCCGGGAAGGCTTGCCCAACAGAGGCAAGGGATAGGAAGGGAACTAGGACCAGGGTAACTGCCAGACTTACTCAAAGAACTCATCTGTAACAAGGGGGAACTCCAGGCCAGGGCAACCAGAGGAACAGGATAAGCAAGACAACCAGAATAGTCATAACAACCCCCAACTCCACTCACTCCCAGAGCCCCCTAAATACGCTGCCAGCTGATGGGCATCAGGTATGCCTCCTTGAGCCCCAACAAGCCACAATGATCCACAGGTGTGACTAATTCAGCTCAAGGGCGAAAGGAGGGACGGCTACAAGATCCAGAGTCAGCAGACCGGACTCCGGATTCGGAGTCCAATGCGGGCTCCGGATTGGACCATAACAGTACCCCCCCCCCACCCCCACCCCCACCAAAGGGAGCCTCCAGGTGACCAAGGAGGGTCTCTAGAACTACAGAAGATACAGGTGGGTGGGGAAAAATGTTCAGACAATAGGGGACCCCAGGGTGACAGGACGTGACTACAGTGCCTGCATTGCTGGGTCCATGCTGGGGGTGGGGGTCGTTCTGTCATAAGGGGACAGGAGCAGGCACTGAAGTACTAGGGGCAGGATGGGAACAACTAAATGAGAGACAAGACGTGGAGACCGTGGTGTGCATGAGGGACGTGATGTTCAAGGTGGTGCTGGGGTTCCAAGAGAGTCTTAGAGTTCAGGCAAGGAGGAGGATCCCAGAGTTCGGGCAGGCAAGGCAGGATCCCAGAGTTCAGGCAGAGTTTAGGAGTTCACTGGGCGGGCTGCATAACTCCGGGCCAGGGCCCGGACCTCCCAGGCAGGAACACAGGGGCCTGAGCAGGTTCCGGGGCACCTGGGTAGGTTGCGGGGCACAAACCATTGGCAGCGAGGGATAGGTAGGGGCAGAGACCTCTGGGCGGGCCACATAACTCCTAGGCAGGGCCCGGACCTCCCAGGCAGGAACACAGGGGCCTGAGCAGGTCGCAGAACACCTGGGTAGGTTGGGGGGCACAACCCATCGACAACGAGAGATAGGTAGGGGCAGAGACCTTTGGGCAGGCCGCAGAACTCCTAGGCAGGGCCCAGACCTCCCAGGCAGGAACACAGGGGCCTGAGCAGATCACAGGGCACCTGGGTAGGTTGCAAGGCACAACCCATCAACAGCAAGGGATGGAAAGGGGCAGAGTCCCCCACCGGGCAACAGCAGTCTGGCCAGGCTTGCCCAACAGAGGCAAGGGATAGGAAGGGAACTAGGTCCAGGGTGACTGCCAGACTTACTTGAAGAACTCATCTTTAACGAGCAGAGCTCCAAGCCAGGGCAACCAGAAGCCCAGGATAAGTAAGACAACCAGAATAGGCAGAACCATCCCCCAACTCCACTCACTCCCAGAGCCCTCTATATACACCGCCAGCCGATGGGCATCAGGTGCACCTCTTTGAGCCCCAACAAGCCACAATGATCCACAGGTGTGACTAATTCAGCTCAAGGGCGAAAGGAGGGACGGCTACAAGACCCAGAGTCCGCGGACCAGATCAAGACCCAGAATGCGGGCTCTGGACTGGAGCATAACACCTCTAGCCTTCCACAAAGTATATGGTTACACTTGGTAAGGCCATGGGAATTTATCCACATTAACTTACTATAAGGCTGCAAATACTTCCTCCTTTGTAATCTGAATGTCCTTCAAAACATCTCCACTAATTTCCCTTATCTCTTGAGTAACCAGGATTTTTTCCTCAGTAAACACTGTGGAAAAATATTTGTTAAAAATCCCACCCATCTTTTGTAGCTTGAAACATAGTTAGCCCTGCTGATCTCTAGGTAGACATACTCTCTCCTGAGCCTCACTTTTATTCTTTATATACTTGTAAAACATCTTGGGATTTTCCTTAACTTTACCTGACAGATCCGTCTCATACCCTCTCTTTGTTTTCTTCTAAGAATTTTATTAATCTTTATATGGTCTTTGTGGGATTCACTCCTGGGATTGACTTCCTAAAACTAATGTAGGTGATGCACCATCAATAACTCACTCTGAGACGTAAAAGTGAGGTATCGGCTTTTATTGACTGGAAGAAGGAACAAGCAGTGAGTGACCACTATACTACATCCTGGAGATAGTGAGGCCGGGCTCAGACCTCCATCACCTTTATACAGGGGTCTGTGGGAGGAGCCACAGGAGCAGTCATCAGGGGGCGTGTCCAGACAGGTATATGTAGTTCACCACATTAGGTTCCTTCTCTTTCTTGACCAGAGCCTCAATATCCCTCATCAGCCAAGGTTCCTGAAACTTACCAGGCTTACCCTTTACCCTGACAGAATTTTTGCTTTTCACTTCAAACAGGCTCACCGAATCGACCTCTGTTAGGTAAGACCATAAGACATAGGAGCAGAATTAGGCCATTTGGCCCATCGAATCTGCTCCGCCATTCAATCATGGCTGATCCTTTATTCCCTTCCTCAGCCCCACTCCCTGGCCTTCTTCCCGTAACCTTTGATGTGTGTCCAATCAAGAACCTATCAAGTTCTACCTTAAATACACCCAACGACCTTGCCTCCACAGTCACCTGTGGCAAAAAATTCCACAATTTCAACACCCAATGGCTAAGGAAATTTTTCTACAACTCTGTTTTAAATGTACGTCCCTCTATCCTGAGGCTGTGCCCTCTTGTCTAGACTCTTCCACTGTGGGGAAAAATCCTTTCCACATAGAACATTACAGCACAGAAACAGGCCCTTCGGCCCTTCTTGGCTGTGTAGAACCATTTTTCTGCCTAGTCCCACTGACCTGCACCTGGACCATATCCCTCCATCCCCCTCTCATCCAAGTACTTGTCCAAGTTTTTCTTAAATATTAAAAGTGAGTCTGCATTTACCACTTCATCTGGCAGCTCATTCCACACTCACACCACTCTCTGTGTAAAGAAGCACCCCCCCAATGTTCCCTTTAAACTTTTCCCCCTTCACCCTTAAACCATGTCCTCTGGTTTTTTTCTCCCCTAGCCTCAGTGGAAAAAGCCTGCTTGCATTCACTCTGTCTATACCCATCATAATTTTATGTATCTCTATCAAATCTCCCCTCATTCTTCTATGCTCCAGGGAATAAAGTTCTAACTTATTCAACCTTTCTCTGTAACTCAGTTTCTCAAGTCCTAGCAAAATCCTTGTAAACCTTCTCTGTAATCTTTCAACCTTATTAATATCCTTCCTGTAATTAGGTGACCAAAACTGCACACAATGCTCCAAATTCACCCTCATCAATGTCTTATACAACCTCACCATAACATTCCAACTTTTATACTCAATACTTTGATTTATGAAGGCCAAAGTACCAAGAGCTTTCTTTACGACCCTATCTACCCGTGACACCACTTTTAGGGAATTATGTATCTGTGTTCCCAGATCCCTCTGTCCTACTGTGCTCCTCAGTGTCCTACCATTTACTTTGAATGTTCTACCTTGGTTTGTCCTTCCAAAGTGCAATACCTCACACTTGTCTGCATTAAATTCCATCTACCACTTTTTAGCCCATTTTTCCAGCTGGTCCAAATCCCTCTGCAAGCTTTGAAAACCTTCCTCACTGTCCATTACACCTCCAATCTTTGTATCATCATCAAATTTGCTGATCCAATTTACCACATTATCATCCAGATCATTGATATAGATAACAAATAAAAATGGACCCAACACTGATCCCTGTGGCACACCACTAGTCATAGGCCTCCACTCAGAGAAGCAATCCTCCACTATCACTCTCTGGCTTCTCCCATTAAGCCAATGTCTAATCGAATTTACTACCTCACCATGTATACCTAGCGACTGAATCTTCCTAACTAACCTCCCATGCGGGACCTTGTCAAAGGCCTTACTGAAGTCCATGTAGACAACATCCACTGCCTTCCCTTCATCCACTTTCCTGGTAACCTCCTCGAAAAACTCTAATAGATTTGTTAAACATGACCTACCACGCACAAAGCCATGTTGACTCTCCCTAATAAGTCCCTGTTTATCCAAATATTGTAGATCCTATCTCTTAGTACTCCTTCCAATAATTTACCCACTACCGACATCAAACTTACTGGCCTATAATTTCCTGAATTACTTTTAGAGCCTTTTTTGAACAATGGAACAACATGAGCTATTCTCCAATCCTCCAGCACCTCACCCGTAGATACCGACATTTTAAATATATCTGCCAGGGCCCCTGCAATTTCAGCACTAGTCTCCTTCAAGGTCTGAGGGAATACCCTGTCAGGTCCTAGGGATTTATTTACTCTGATTTGCCTCAAGACAGCAAGCACCTCCTCCTCTTCAATCTGTATAGGTTCCATGACCTCACTACCTGTTTGCCTTATTTTCATAGACTCCATACCAGTTTCCTTTGTAAATACAGATGCAAAAAACCCATTTAAGATCTTCCCCATTTCTTTTGGTTCCATACATAGCCGACCACTCTGATCTTCAAGAGGACCAACTTTATCCCTTACTATCCTTTTGCTCTTAATAGACCAGTAGAAGCTCTTAGGATTATCCTTTACCTTGGCTGCCAAAGCAGCCTCATGTCTTCTCTTAGCCCTCCTGATTTCTTTCTTATGTATTTTTTTTGCACTTTTTATACTCCTCAAGCACCTTATTTGCTCCCTGTTGCCTATACAACAGGTGGACTACTTGACAGATAGACCTCAGTATGTGTGGTTGGGAGACTGTAGGTCTGACACGGTGGTCAGCAGCACAGGAGCGCCGCAGGGGACCGTGCTCTCTCCGGTCCTGTTCACCCTGTACACATCAGACTTCCAATATAACTCGGAGTCCTGCCATGTGCAGAAGTTCGCTGATGACACGGCCATAGTGGGGTGTGTCAGGAATGGACAGGAGGAGGAGTATAGGAAACTGATACAGGACTTTGTGATATGGTGCAACTCAAACTACCTGCGTCTCAATATCACCAAGACCAAGGAGATGGTGGTGGACTTTAGGAGATCTAGGCCTCATATGGAGCCAGTGATCATTAATGGAGAATGTGTGGAGCAGGTTAAGACCTACAAGTATCTGGGAGTACAGTTAGACGAGAAGTTAGACTGGACTGCCAACACAGATGCCTTGTGCAGGAAGGCACAGAGTCGACTGTACTTCCTTAGAAGGTTGGCGTCATTCAATGTCTGTAGTGAGATGCTGAAGATGTTCTATAGGTCAGTTGTGGAGAGCGCCCTCTTCTTTGTGGTGGCGTGTTGGGGAGGCAGCATTAAGAAGAGGGACGCCTCACATCTTAATAAGCTGGTAAGGAAGGCAGGCTCTGTCGTGGGCAAAGTACTGGAGAGTATAACATCGGTAGCTGAGCGAAGGGCGCTGAGTAGGCTACGGTCAATTATGGAAAACCCTGAACATCCTCTACATAGCACCATCCAGAGACAGAGAAGCAGTTTCAGTGACAGGTTGCTATCGATGCAATGCTCCTCAGACAGGATGAAGAGGTCAATACTCCCCAATGCCATTAGGCTTTACAATTCAACCGCCAGGAGTAAGATATGTTAAAGTGCCGGGGTTGATTGTATTTAATGTATTTAAGTAAACTACTTAAGAACTTTTTAAAAGCTATTATTAATGCTTTTTGAGAGAGTGATTTAGATGCATATCATATTTTTACTGAGTTAAGTATTGTATGTAATTAGTTTTGCTACAACAAGTGTATGGGACATTGGAAAAAATGTTGAATTTCCCCATGGGGGGATGAATAAAGTATCTATCTATCTATCTATCTATCTATCCATCTATCTATCTATCTATCTACATGTTATACATCTCTTTCTTCTTCTTTATCAGAGTTCCAATATCCCTCGAGAACCAAGGTTCCTTATTCTTATTCACTTTGCCTTTAATCCTGACAGGAACATACAAACACAGCACTCTCAAAATTTCTCCTTTGAAGGCCTCCCACTTACCAATCACATCCTTGCCAGAGAACAACCTCTCCCAATCTACGCTTTTTAGATCCTTTCTCATTTCTTCAAATTTGGCCTTTTTCTAGTTTAGAATCTCAACCCGAGGACCAGATCTATCTTTATCCGTGTTCAAGTTGAAACTAATGATATTATGATCACCAGAACCAAAGTGTTCCCCTACACACACTTCCGTCATCTGTCCTAACTCGTTTTCTAATAGGAGATCTAATATTGCATCATCTCTAGTTGGTACCTGTATATATTGATTTAGAAAACTTTCCTGAACACATTTGAAAAACTCTAACCATCTAGACCTTTAACAGTATGGGAGTCCCAATCAACATGTGGAAAATTAAAGTCCCCAACTGACACAACTTTATGTTTCCTGCTTTTCAACATTTGGAAGATTTCAATGAGATCCCCTCCCATCCTTCTAAATACCAGCCGGTACATACCCAGAGCCATTGAATATTCCTCAAATGATAACCCTTTAATTCTTGGAATTATCCTTGTGAACCTCTTCTGAACCCGCTCCAATGCCAGCATATCTTCCCTTAGATGAGGAGCCCAAAACTGTTCACAATACTCGAGGAAAAGCCTCACCAGTGCCTTATAAATCCTTAGCATCACATGCCTGCGCTTGTATTCCAGGCCTCTTGAAAAGAATGCTAACATTGCATTTGCTTCCTCATCACCAATTCAACCTGCAAGTTAACCTTTAGGGTGTCCTGCACAAGGACTGCCAAATCCCTTTGCATCTCAGATTTTTGGATTTTCTCCCCTTTTGGCAAATAGTCTGCACATTTATTTCTTCTACCAAAGTGTATCACCATGTGTGTGGAACGAAAACAGGACACAATGCTCTAGAGTTACCTCCTGAGGCCCCTCCATCTCATTATGCAAGAAGATAACAAGGAGTGTTGACACAAGAAAACAGCATCCATCGTCAGTGACCCTCACCATCCAAACCATGCTCTCTTCTCACTGCTTCCATTGGGCAGGAGGCACAGGAGCCTTGGGTCTCACAGTACCAGGTGAAGAACAGTTATTATCCTTCAATCATTAGGCTGCTGATCCGGTGAGGATAACTTCACTCACCTCAATACTAACCTGATTCCACAACCTATGAACTCACTTTCAAGGAGTCTACATCTCATGTTCTCAGTATTATTTATTTATTTATCTATCTATCTATCTATCTATCTGTCTTTCTACAGTGCCTTGAAAAAGTATTCAGCCCCCAACACCGTGTTCACATAATTGAGTGTTGCAGCCAGGGATTTTGATCAATTTAACTGAGAATTTTTATTTGTGAATCACATGCTCCTTTTGAGTGTGGAATGAGCTGCCAGAAGAAGTGGTAAATGCGAGCTCACTTTTAACATTCAAGGAAAACTTGGACAGGTACATGGATGGGAGGGGTATGGAGGGATATGGTCTAGGTGCAGGTCTGTGGGACTAGGCAGAAAGATGATTTGGCACAGCCAAGAAGGGCCGAAGGGCCTGTTTCAGTGCTGTAATGTTCTATGGTTCTATGCATTCCCAACGTTATATTTGCCACTCTTTTGCCCATTCTCCTAATTTGCCTAAATTCTTTTGCTGCCTTTCTGCTTCCTCAACACGACCTGCTCCTCCACCAGACTTTGTATGATCTGCAAACTTGGCAATAAAGCCATCTATTCCATCATCTAAATCATTTATATACAGCATAAAAAGAAGTGGTCCCAACACCACTGCAGAACACCACTTGTTACTGGCAGCCAATCAGAAAAGGATCCTTTTATTCCCAATGGCTGCCTCCTACCAATCAGCTGGTGCTCTAACCATGCTAGTAAGTTTCTTGTAATACCATGGGCTCTTAACTTGGTAAGCAGCCTCATGTGTGGCAACTTGTCAAAGGCCTTCTGAAAATCCAAATATACATCATCCACTGCATCCCCTTCATCTATCCTACTTGTTATCTCTTCAAAGAATTCCAACAGGTTCACCGCACAAGACTTTCCCTTGAGGCATATATGTCAAACTCAAGGCCCGCGGGCCAAATCCGGCCCACGGTGGAATTATCTTTGGCCCGCGAGATAATATCTAATTACTATTAAAGCTGGCCCCAGTAATCGAAGCGCCTATGGCGTACGATATGGCTAATGCTGAGTTTATTCAGGTACCAGGTTTTCAGGGTTTTTAGTGTTTATTCGGCAGTCTTCTTCATAATAAACGGAATTTGTAAAGTGAAACACTTCATAGTTATAGCAGAGACTGAGACACATGAGGGCAGGCTGAAAAAACGGAGGCAACGAAAGCTGCGTTCGCACACGTCCGACTGATCCGGCCCGCATGAAGCTGCATTTTGCTCAATCCGGCCCATGACCTAAAATGAGTTTGACACCCCTGCCTTAAGAAAACAATGCTGAATTTATCCTATCCTATCCTGTGTCACCAAGTACTCCATAGTGTCATCTCCAGCAATTGACTCCAACATCTTCCCATCCACTGAGGTCAGGATAATTGGCCTATAATTTTCTTTCTGCTGCCTTCCTCCTTTCTTAAAGAGTGGAGTGACATTTGCAATTTTCCAGTCCTCTGGCACCATGCCAGAGTCCAATGATTTTTGAAAGATTGTGCCTCCACAATCTCTACCCTAGGGTGCAGTTCATTTGGTCTGGGTGACTTATATACCCTTAGGTCTTTTAGCTTTTTGAGCACCTTCTCTCTTGTAATAGTAACTGCACTCACTTCTCTTCCCTCACACCCTTCAACATCTAGCACACTGCTGGTGTCTTCCAAAGTGAAGCCTGATGCAAAATACTCATTTAGTTCATCTGCTAACTCCCCTGTTATTATTTCTCTGGCTTATTTTTCTAGTGGTCATATATCCACAGTCATCTCTCTTTTGTTTTTTTACATACTTGAAAAAGCTTTTTCTATCGACTTTGATATTGTTTGCTAGCTTGCTTTCATATTTCATCTTTACCCACCTCATAATTCTTTTAGTTGCTCCCTGTAGGTTTTTAAAAGCTTCCCAATCCTTTTGTGATCCATTACCAACCTAATTTTTCTATTCAACGTTCATGTTGAAATCTCCCATGACTATCATAACATTGCCCTTTTGACACACCTTTTCCTTTTTATTGATATCTGTGGTCCACTTCCCTGCTAATGTTAGGTATATAACTGCCATCAGGGTCCTTCTATGCTTGCAGTTTCTTAAATCAACCAACAAGGTTCAACATCTTCTGATCCTATGTCAAATGTTTCTACTGATTTGATGCCAGTCTTTAACAGCAGAGCCACACCACCCCCTCTGCCTGCCTTTCTATCCCTCCGATACAACATGTAACCTTGGACATTCAGCTCCCAACTACAACCATCCTTCAGCCACGATTCGGTGATGGTCACAACATAGAGTAAAGAGCCATACATCACAAAAACAAGCCCTTTGGCCCATCTTACCACCCACCCAAGTTAGTCTCATTTGTTTGCTTTGGCTCACATCCTTCTAAACCTTTCCTATTGACGTACCCATCTAGCTGTCTTTTAATGTTGATGATGTACTTGTTTGAACCTTTTCCACGAGTAGCTCATAACATATACGGACCACCCACTGCGTAAAAAATGTTGCCACTCAGATCCCTATAACTCTTTCCCCTCTCACCTTTAACCTCTGCCCTCTGCTTCTTGAATCCCAAACCTTGTGAAATAATCTGAGTGCATTCCCCCTATTTCTACCCCCGTTTAGATTTTACATATTGGGGTGTGATGCCTCCTGTGGTGGCTCGTAGAAACATAGAAACCCTACAGCACAATACAAACCCTTCAGTGAACGAAGTTGTGCCGAACATGTCCCTACCTTAGAAATTACAAGGGTTACCCATAGCCCTCTATTTTTCTAAGCTCCACGTAACTATCCAAAAGACTCTTAAAAGACCCTATCGTATTTGCCTCCACCACCATTGCTGGCAGCCCATTCCACACACTAACCACTCTGTGCATAAAAAACTTACTCCTGACATCTCCTCTGTACCTACTCCCAAGCACCTTAAACCTGTGACCTCATGTGGCAGCCTTTTCAGCCATGGGAAAAAGCCTCTGGCTATCCACACAATCAATGCCTCTCATCATCTTATACACCTCTATCAGGTCACCTCTCATCCTCCATAGCTCCAAGGAGAAAAGGCTGAGTTCACTCAACCTGTCTTCATAAGGCACGCCCCCCAATCCAGGCAACAGCCTTATAAATCTCCTCAGCACCCTCTCTATGGCTTCCATATCCTTCCTGTAGTGAAGCGATCAGAACTGAGCACAGTACTCCAAGTGGGGTCTGACCAGGGTCCTATATAGTTGCAACCTTACCTCTCGGCACTTAAATTCAATTCCATGATTGATGAAGGCCAATACACCGTATGCCTTCTTAACCACAGAGTCAACCTGCGCAACTGCTTTGAGCGTCCTATGGATTCAGATCCAAGATCCCTCTGATCCTCCACACTGCCAAGAGTCTTACCATTAATACTATAGTCTGCCATCATATTTGACCTACCAAAATGAACCACTTCACGCTTATCTGGGTTGAACTCCATCTGCCACTTCTCAGCCCAGTTTTGCATCTTATCAATGTCCCACTGTGACCTCTGACAGCCTTCCACACTATCCACAACACCCCCAACCTTTGCGTCATCTCCACAACACCTCCAATCTTTGTGTTATTATCCACAACACCCCCAGACTTTGTGTCATGAGACTTGATGGATCTACAGGTCTTCTCCTGCCCTTCAGTTTTGTCTGCTCATCATAGGAGACAGGAATCACTATTGTAATGCTCTAAATATTCCTAGAAGAAAATATTTTATCACTTAATTGACAAGCAAAATTATGCAGATGCTGTAAATCTGATATAAAAGATAGAAAACATAGAGTTGATAGAAGGAGAGCATGTCTTAGGAGGAGAGGTCATGCACACTGGGGCTCCATTCCCTGGAGCGAAGGAGGATGAGAGGTACAAGATGACAAGAGGCACAGGTTGAGTGGAGACCCCCTCCCAGGTGGAAATGGCCCATATGAGGGGGCACAGTTTCAAAATTGTGGAGCAAAGTAAAAGAGAGCATGTCAGAAGCAGACACATTAAGACATTTAAGAGAACATGAATGATAGAGAAATGGAGGACCAAATTAATCTTAGAGTGGGTGCAACATTGTGGCCTGAAAATCTCCCACTGTGCTGTAATGTTCCATGTTCTGTTCATATTCTAAACGACTGGAGATGCTCAGCTGCTGCTGCCAGATCTGCTCAGTTGTCCCAGCTTTCATTTTGACATGTCACCTTCTCAAGTGACTTCCCAATCAGAGTGCCTTCAAGGGTGTCAGAGGTTGGCACTTTATTTAGAAGCAGAGAAACATAGAAAAAACTACAGCACAATACAGGCCCTTCGGCCCACAAAGTTGTGCCGAACATGTCCCTACCTTAGAAATTACTAGGCTTACCCATAGCCACCCATTTTCTAAGCTTCATGTACCTATCCACGTCTCTTAAAAGATCTTATCATATCCGCCTCCTCCACCATTGCCCCAGCCCATTCCACGCACTCACCACTCTCTGAGTAAAAAACTTACCCCTGACATCTCCTCTGTACCTGCTTCCCAGCACCTTAAACCTGCGTCCTCTTGTGGCAACCATTTTAGCCCTGGGAAAAAGCTTCTGACTATCCACACGATCAATGCCTCTCATCATCTTATACACCTCTATCAGGTCACCTCTCATCCTCCATTGCTCCAAGGAGAAAAGGCCGAGTTCACTCAACCTATTCTCATAAGGTATGCTCCCCAATTCAGGCAACATCCTTGTAACTCTCCTCTGCACCCTTTCTACGGCTTCCACATCCTTCCTGTAGTGAGGCGAACAGAACTGAGCACAGTAGAAGTCAAAGCCAAAGTAAAAGCAAAGCAGAGGGCATACAAGGAAGCAAAAATTAGTGGGAAGACAAAGGATTGGGAAGTTTTTAAAAGCTTACAAAAGGAAACTAAGAAGGTCATTAAGAGGGAAAAGATGAACAATGAAAGGAAGCTAGCAAATAATATCAAAGAGGATACTAAAAGCTTTTTCAAGTATATAAAGAGTAAAAGACAGGTGAGAGTAGATATAGGACTGATAGAAAATGATGCTGGAGAAATTGTAATGGAAGATAAGGAGATGGCGGAGGAACTGAACGAGCATTTTGCATCAGTCTTCACTGAGGAAGACATTAGCAATATACCAGACATTCAAGGGTGTCAGGGAAGAGAAATATGTGCAGTCACAATTACGACAGAGAAAGTACTCAGGAAGCTGAATAGTCTAAGGGTAGATAAATCTCCTGGACCAGATGGAATGAACCCTTGTGTTCTGAAGGAAGTAGCAGTGGAGATTAATGAGGCATTAGCAATGATCTTTCAAAAGTCGATAGATACTGGCCTGGTTCCGGAGGACTGGAAGATTGCAAATGTCACTCCGCTATTTAAGAAGGGGGCAAGGAAGCAAAAAGGAAATTATAGACCTGTTAACTTGATATTGGTGGTTGGGAAGTTGTTGGAGTCGATTGTCAAGGATGAGGTTACGGAGTACCTGGAGGCATATGACAAGATAGGCAGAACTCAGCATGGTTTCCTTAAATGAAAATCCTGCCTGACAAACCAAGTGCAATTTTTTGAGGAAATTACAAGTAGGCTAGACAAGGGAGATGCAGTGGATGTTGTGTATTTGGATTTTCAGAAGGCCTTTGACAATGTGCCACACATGAGGCTGCTAAACAAGATAAGAGCCCATGGAATTATGGGAAAGTTACATACGTGGATAGAGCGTTGGTTGGTTGATTGGCAGGCAGCAGAGAGTGGGAATAAAGGGATCCCATTCTGGTTGGCTGCCGGTTACCAGTGGTGTTCCACAGGGGTCCATGTTGGGGCCGCTTCTTTTTACGTTGTATATCAACGATTTGGATTATGGAATAGATGGCTTTGTGGCTAAGTTTGCTGATGACACAAAGATAGGTGGAGGGGCCAGTAGTGCTGAGGAAACAGAGAGTCTGCAGAGAGACTTGGATAGATTGGGGGAATGGGCAAAGAACTGGCAAATGAATTACAATGTCGGAAAGTGTATGGTCATGCACTTTGGTAGAAGAAATAAATGAGCAGACTCCCAAGTCATTGGGAGAGAATTCAAAGTTCTGAGATGCAACAGGACTTGGGAGTCCTCGTGCAGGATACCCTCCAGGTTGAGTGGTTGAGTTGGTGGTGAAGAAGGCAAATGCAATGTTGGCATTCAGTTCTAGAGGAATAGAGTATAGGAGCAGGGATGTGATGTTGAGGCTCTATAAGGCACTGGTAAGACCTCACTTGGAATACTGTGTGCAGTTTTGGGCTCCTTATTTAAGAAAGGATGTGCTGACATTGGAGAGGGTTCAGAGAAGATTCACTAGAATGATTCTGGGAATGAGAGGGTTAACATATGAGGCATGTTTGACCACTCTTGGACTGTACTCCTTGGAGTTTAGAAGAATGAGGGGGGACCTCATAGAACCATTCCGAATGTTGAAAGGCATGGACAGAGTGGATGTGGCAAAGTTGTTTCCCATGGTGGGGGAGTCTAGTACAAGAGTACATGACTTGAGGATTGCAGGGTGCCCATTCAGAACAGAGCTGCGAAAAAAATTTTTTAGCCAGAGGTGGTGAATCTATGGAATTTGTTGCCACGGGCGGCAGTGGAGGCCAAGTCATTGGGTGTATTTAAGGCAGAGATTGATAGGTATCTGAGTAGTCAGGGCATCAAAGGTTATGGTGAGAAGATGGGGGAATGGGACTAAAGGGGAGATTGGATCAGCTCATGATGAAATGGCGGAGCAGACTCGATGGGCCAAATGGCCGACTTCTGCTCCTTTGTCTTATGGTCTTATGGTCAGTACACCAAGTGGGGTCTGACCAGGGTCCTACATAGCTGCAACATTACCTCTTGGCTACTAAATTCAATTCCATGATTGATGAAGGCCAATACACCATACGCCTTCTTAACCACAGAGTTAATCTGCTCAGCTGCTTTGAGCATCCTATGGACTTGGATCCCCAAGTTCCCTCTGATCCTCCACACTGCCAAGAGTCTTATCATTAATACTATATTCTGCCATCATATTTGACCTACCAAAATGAACCACATCACACTTATCTGGGTTGAATTCCATCTGCCACTTCTCAGCCCAGCTTTGCATCCTATCAATGTCCCACTGTAACCTCTGACAGCCCTCCACACTATCCACAACACCTCCAACCTTTGTGTCATCTGCAAATTTACTGACCCATCCCTCCACTTCCTCATCCAGGTCATTTATTAAAATCACGATGAGTAAGGGTACCAGAACAGATTCTTGAAGCACACCACTGGTCACCAACCTCCACGCAAAATATGACCCATCTACAACCACTCTTTGCCTTCTGTGGGCAAGCCAGTTCTGGATCCACAGAGCAATGTCCCCTTGGATTCCATGCCTCCTTACTTTCTCAATACACCTTGCATGGAGTACCTTATCAAATGCCTTGCTGAAATCCATATGCACTACATCTACTGCTCTTCCTTTATCGATGTGTTCAGTCACATCCTCAAAAAATTCAATCAGGCTCGCATGGCAGGACTTGCCCTTAACAAAGCCATGCTGACTATTCCTAATCATATTATACCTCTCCAAATTTTCATAAATCCTGCCTCTCAGGATCTTCTCCATCGACTTACCAACCATTGAGGTAAGATGCACTGTTTTATAGTTTCCTGGGCTATCTCTACTCGCTTTCTTGAATAAAGGAAAAACATCTGCAACCCTCCAATCCTCATTGATGATGCAAAGATCTTCGCCAGAGGCTCAGCAATCTCCTCCTTTGCCCCCCACAGTAGCCAGGGGTACATCTCATGTAGTCCTGGTGACTTATCCAACTTGATGCTTTCCAAAAGCTCCAGTACATCCTCTTTCTTAATATCTACATGCTCAAGCTTTTTGGTCTGCTGCAAGTCATCACTACAATCACCAAGATCCTTTTCCATAGTGAATATTGAAGTAAAGTATTCATTAAGTACCTCTGCTATTTCCTCCAGTTCCATACACACTATCCCACTGTCACACTTGATAGGTCCTATTCTTTCACGTCTTATCCTCTTGCTCTTCACATACTTGTAGAATGCTTTGGGGTTTTCCTTAATTCTGCCCACCGAGGACTTCTCATGGCTCCTTCTGGCTCTCATAATTTCCTTCTTAAGCTCCTTCCTGTTAGTCTTATAATCTTCTAGATATCTAACATTACATAACCTTTTGTAAGTTTTTCTTTTCTTCTTGACTAGATTTATTACAGCCTTTGTACACCACTGTTCCTGTACCCTACCATAACTTCCCTGTCTCATTGGAATGTACCTATGCAGAACTCCACACAAATATCCCCTGAACATTTGCCACATTTCTTCTGTACTTTTCCCTGAGAACATCTATTTCCAATTTAAGCTTCCAATTTCCTGCCTGATAGCCTCATAATTCCCCTGACTCCAATTAAATGCTTTACTAACTTGTCTGTTCCTATCTCTCTCCAATGCTATTGTAAAGGAGATAGAATTATGATTACTATCTCCAAAATGCTCTCCCACTGAGAGATCTGACACCTGACCAGGTTCATTTCCCAATACCAAATCAAGTACTGCCTCTCCTCTTGTAGGCTTATCTACATACTGTGACAAGAAACCTTCCTGAACACACCTAACAAAGTCCACCCCATCTAAACCCTTTGTTCTAGGGAGATGCCAATCAACGTTTGGGAAATTAAAACCTCCCATCACGACAACTCTGTTATTATTACACTTTTCCAGGATCTGTTTCCCTATCAGCTCCTCGATATCCCTGTTACTATTGGGCAGCCTATAAAAAACTCCCAGTAAAGTTATTGACCCCTTCTTGTTCCTAACCTCCACCCACAGAGACTCCATAGACAATCCCTCCATAGCGTCCACCTTTTCTGTAGCTGTGACACTATCTCTGATAAACAGTGATACGCCCCCACCTCTTTTGCCTCCCTCCCTGTCCTTTCTGAAACATCTAAAACCCGGCACTTGAAGTAACCATTCCTGTCCCTGAGCCATCTAAGTCTCTGTAATGGCCACCACATCATATCTCCAAGTACTGATCCACGCTCTAAGCTCATCCGCTTTGTTCACTATACTCCTTGTGTTAAAATAGACACATGTCAAACCTTCGGTCTGAGCGCATCCCTCCCTGCCTATCCTCCCTCTCGCACTGTCTACAAGCTTTCTCTATTTGTGAGCCAACCTCCTCTTCCCCAGTCTCTTCAGTTCAGTTCCCACCCCCCAGCAATTCTAGTTTAAACTCTCCCCAGTAGCCTTAGCAAACCTCCCCGTCAGGATATTGATCCCCCTGGGATTCAAGTGCAACCCGTCCTTTTTGTACAGGTCACACTTGCCCCAAAAGAGGTCCCAGTGATCCAGAAATCTGAATCCCTGCCCCCTGCTTCAATCCCTCAGCCACACATTTATCCTCTACCTCATCCTATTCCTATACTCACTGTCGCGTGGCACAGGCAGTAACCCCGAGATTACTACATTTGCGGTCCTGTTTCTCAACTTCCTTCCTAACTCCCTGTAGACATCTTTCAGGACGTCTTCCCTTTTCCTACCTATGTCATTGGTACTAATATATACCACGACCTCTGGCTGTTCTTCCTCCCACTGCAGGATATCTTGGATGTGATCTGAAACATCCCGGATCCTGGCACCTGGGAGATAAACTACCATCCGAGTTTTTTCCTGCGTCCACAGAATTGCCTGCCTGACCCCCTAACTATAGATTCCCCTATCACTACTGCCTTCTTCTTCCCTACCCTTCTGAGCCACAGGGCCGGACTCTGTGCCAGAGGCAACGCCACTGTTGCTTCCCCCGGCAGGCTGTCCCCCACAACAGTACACCAACAGGACAAATTATTGTCAAGGGGTATAGCCACAGGGGTACTCTCTAGTACCTGACTCTTCCCCTTCCCTGTCCTGACTGTGACCCACTTGTATGTCTCCAGTTGCCCCGGTGTGACCACCTGCCTATAACTCCTTTCTATCACCTCCTCGCTCTCCCTGAACAGGCGAAGGTCATCGAGCTGCATCTCCAGTTCCCTAACTCAGTCCCTCAGGAGCTGCAGTTTGACACACCAGGTGGAGATATGGCTGTCTGGGAAGCTGGGAGACTCCAGGACCTCTCACATCTGACACCTAGCACAGAAAACTGGCCTCATACACATACTACTTCCTTTCCACAATTAACACAGTTAAACCTACCTTGCTTCGTCCCATTACCGCCTAAGCCCATTGAGCCAAAGCCCTCTGACTCTGCTGTTCACTCCGAACGCTGCCCGCTGGATATGGTGGTCTTCTTTTTAAACCTTTTGCGCTCTACTGGCTGACGTCACACATCTGTGCAGTCTAGCCTCTCTTTTACCCCGAGCAGTAAAACTGCATTCACTCCAGAATTTCTAAGCCGTTCACTCGCAGCCTTCTTGCTCCAAATTTGGTCAGATGTTAAGATTGATTCATACAAACAAAGAGGAAGTGTATTCAGAATGAGAGAAGGATCCCTTACCAGATGCGAATTTGGCAGCCTTACTAAAGGAAAGTGCAATAGGAGTTGCAATTATTACCATGTGTACCATATTATGATCGTGTATAGTCAGAGGCTTTTTCTCAGGGCTGAAATGGCTAGCATGAGAAGGCACTGTTTTAAGGTACTCTGAAGTAGGTATAGACAGGATGTCAGTGGTAAGTTTTTTACATAGAGAGTGGTGAGTTCATGGAATGGGCTGCTGGTGACAGTGGTGGAGGTGGATATGATAGGGTCTTTTAAGAGACTCCTGAATAGGTACATGGAGCTTAGAAAAATAGAGGGCAATGGGTAACCCTAGGTAATTTCTAAAGTATGTACATGTTCAGCACAGCATTGTGGGCCGAAGGGCCTGTATTGTCCTGTAGGTTTTCTATATTCTATTCATTTTCTTGTGGGGATTTACAAAGAAGAACAAAGAAACAACAAAGACTGAGGTCCTTTAACATCTGCCGGACGATGCTGAGGATGTTCTACGAGTCTGTGGTGGCCAGTGCTATCATGTTTGCTGTTGTGTGCTGGGGCAGCAGGCTGAGGGTAGCGGACACCAACAGAATCAACAAACTCATTCGTAAGGCCAGTGATGTTGTGGGGGTGGAACTGGACTCTCTGAAGGTGGTGTCTGAAAAGAGGATGCTGTCCAAGTTGCATGCCATCTTGAATAATGACTCCCATCCACTCCATAATGTACTGGTTAGGCACAGGAGTACATTCAGACAGAGACTCATTCCACCGAAATGTAACATTGAGCGTCATAGGAAGTCATTCCTACCTGTGGCCATCAAACTTTACAACTCCTCCCTCAGAGTGTCAGACACCCTGAGCCAATAGGCTGTTCCTGGACTTATTTCCACTTGGCATGATTAACTTATTATTATTTAATTATTTATGGTTTTATATTGCTATATTTCTTCACTATTCTTGGTGCGGCTGTAATGAAACCCAATTTCCCTCGGGATCAATAAAGTATGTCTATCTGTCTGTCAGTGGAATCAATGAAAAACTACACACTAAGACTGACAACCAACCAATCTGTAAAAGGCGGCACACTGTGCAAATACAAAAGAAACAAAAAAACAAGTAATAATTTTAGTAATAATATTAAGTAAGTAAATCAATAATACTGAGAACATGAGTTGTAGAGTCTTTGAACAGTTCAGTGTTGAGATGAATGAAGTTATCCACTCTGGTTCAAGAGTCTGATGGTTGAAGGGTAATAACAGGAGGCACTGCCTCAAAAAGACAACATTCGTCACCAAAGACCGCACCATCTGGACCATGCCATCCTCCACAGCTCCCAGTGAAGCCTGAAATCCCACACAACCAGGCTCGTGAACAGCAACTTCCCTTCAACCATTAGGAACAATGCTAATCACTACCTCAGAACAACACCGTGACTTCTCTGCCTGACAATGGACTTTGTTTTTTGTGTTCTCAAACCATAACTCTGTCTTCTTCTTAATTTTGGATTAAAGTTGTTAGTTTAGCTTGATGTGAAAATTACGTATAATTTATATTAGTTTAAGTCTCAGTGAACTTATGTTTGTTATGTTGTGGTGGGCTAATTCCAGGGACATAATTTTAAAGTGATTGGAGGAGTGTATGAGGGGGATGTCAAAGGTAAGTTTTCTTACACGGAGAATGATGGGTGTGTGGAACACCCTACCAGGGACGATGGTAGAGGCAAAGACAATAGGGACATTTAAGAAGCTCCTGGATAGGCACATGGATTACATAATAGTGGCCTATGTATGAGAGAAGGGTTAGATTAATCTTGGAGTCAGTTAAAGAGTCAGCACAACATTGTGGGCCAAAGGGCCTGTACTGTGCTATGATGTTCTATGATTGATTAGATCAGCTAAACAGGATGCACCCTGCTCCCCACTCCCTATCATCCTCAACACAGATGCCCCTCATGCATCTGTAAACTGTGCTCACACATGGTCAAACACCCGAGCAATCACATTACCAAGTTTGTTGATGACAAAACAGTGATAGGCCTCATCACCAACAATGAGATGGCCTACAGGGAAGATCTTGAGCCCTGGTGCCAGGCAGATAACCTCTTCCATAATGTCAACAAGTCAAAGGAAATGATTATCAGCTTCAGGAGAATTCACACAATTTACAACCCCCTTTACATCAGCGACACAGGAGTGGAAACTGCTGGGAGTACACATCACACTTAACCTCTCATGGTCCAGGAGCACATCCAAGAAAGCTCACCAATGCCTCTACTCTCTGAGGAGGCTGAAGAGAGTTGGACTTTGCACATCTATACTCACGTCATTCTACAGATTCACAGTATCATACCTGAAATTTGTAATAGTGCAACAAGATCATCACCTTATTTCTTATACTCCATGCATTGAGATATAACACTTTGAGTACTATATTTACTACCCTTTTTGATTCTGCATCCCTAATACACTGATACTTACCCTGATGGCTGCACTTATGTCCTTTCATCTGCCTACCCTTCCTGACAGTCTGACTGTATGCAATCTTTGCTTTTTTTTACCATCTGTCCTATCCTGAGTCCCTTCATTCCAGCTTTCCCCCCCCCCCCCCCCTGCCAAATTAGCCAGAACAGCTCTAATAAATCTGCCCACGAGAATTTTGTACAGGGCATTCCTTCCCCAGAAGAGATCCTGATGATCCAAGAACCTGAAACCCTGCCCCCTGCACCAGCTTCTCAGCCATGCATTGATCAACCTGATCATCCTATTTCTACCCTCACTGGTACGTGGCACAGGCAGCAATCCAGAAATTACTATCCTGGAGGTCTACTCTCTCTCTAGCTCTCTAAATTCTCTTCAGGACCTCTTTACCTTTCCTTCCTATGTCATTGGTACCAATATGTACCAAGACATCTGGCTGCTCACCCTCTTCCTCCAAAATGCTGTGGACACAATCTGAGACATCCCTGACCCTGGCACCTAGGAGGCACCATACCATCCAGGTGCCCTGTTCACATCCACAGAATCTCCTGTCTGTTCCCTGGCTATTGAGGCCCCTATCACTACTGCTCCCCTCTTCTCCCCCTTTCCCTTCTGCACCATGGACCCATGCTCAGTACCAATAAGCCAGTCTCTGTGGCATTACCCTGGGAGGCCATCCTTGACAACAATTTCCAAAACGGTATACTTATTATTGAGGGGAATGGCCATTATGGTGCTCTGGGCTAACTACCTATTCACATTTCCATTTCTCCTGATTAATTCCCCTCTGCTCAAGTTTAGGATCTTAACCTGTGATCTTATCCTTTTCCATCACCATCTTAAAACTCATACAGTCATGGTCTCTAGAGCCCAAGTGCTCTCTGACTGTCACTCAGCAGTTACTTGCCTACCTCAAAGAGATCCAAGAGGAGGTCCAGTATTTCACTGTTCTACATAGGGTCTCCGTAATAATAATAGTGCAAGATACATTTCACTAATTCCTCTCCTTCCACGCCCTTAACATTTTGGGTAGTCCAGCCAATACCAGGAAAATTAAAATCTTGTACTAATACAACTGTATTATTCTTAAAACTGTGAGAAATTTCTCTACACACGTGCTCCTCAATTTCCACAGGCTATTAGGATCTATAATCTACCCTCAGTAGAGTGACCTTCCTGTTCTTATTTCTAAGTTCTTTCCATATATGGTTACTGGGCAATCTCCCAAGAACATCATCTCTAGATATTGCTATTATGTCCTCCCTTATTAAAAAGTCAACAACCCTCATCACTTATGCATTTCAGGTCAAGACCAGATAAAAGGTCTCGACCTGGAATGTCGACTGTCCATTTCCCTCCATAGATGCTGAGTTCCTTCAGTGCATTGTGTTATTCCACATTCCAGCAACTGTAATTTCCCTTATAACTTTCACGTCATCTATGGATTTAGGTTCTTCCCACATGTTTAATGGATGTGTAACAAGGTCTGGAGTTGAAGATCTTGATGAGGCCCAAACTGGGAAGTGGTAAGCAGATTCTGTTAAGCATTTGATAGTATTGTCAACACTAGGTTCTCTAATTTCACAATGATTGAGTGTAATCAGACATGGTGCTAGTTAGCTGGATTGGATTTGTCCTACATTTTGTGACTAGCTCACTCTTAGGCAATTTTCCAGTAGTTACTGGTATTGTTACTGAATTGGAGCAGCTTGGTAATAGGCATGTATGATTTGAAATGCAGGTCTTCAGCACTACAGCTGGTGTGTTGTTTGATCTCATAGCTTTTGCAGCAACCAGACTTTGTATCTCTTTCATGATATCACACAGGGTGAATAGAATTGTATAAAGACTGGCTTCACTTATGTGAAGAGAAAGCCGAGACAAATCATTCACTTGGGACTTCTTACCAAATCAGATTCAGAATCAGGTTTATTATCACTGACATAAAATAGACAATAGACAGTAGGTGCAGGAGTAGGCCATTCGGCCCTTCTAACCAGTACCGCCATTCACTATGATCATGGCTGATCATACACAATCAGTGCCCCGTTCCTGCCCTCTCCCCATATCCCTTGACCCCGCTATCTATAAGAGCTCTATCTAACTCTCTCTTGAATGCATCCAGAGACTTGGCCTCCACTGCCTTCTGGGGCAGAGCATTCCACATATCCACCACTCTCTGGCTGAAAAAGTTTTTCCGCATCTCTGTTCTAAATGGCCTACCCCTTATTCTTAAACTGTGGCCTCTAGTTCTGGACTCACCCATCAGCGGGAACATGCTTCCTGCCTCCAGTGTGTCCAATCCCTTAATAATCTTACATGTTTCAATCAGATCCCCTCTCATCCTTCTAAATTCCAGTGTATACAAACCCAGCCGCTCCAATCTTTCAACATATGACAGTCCCACCATTCCGGGAATTAACCTTGTGAACCTACGCTGCACTCCCTCAATAGCAAGAATGTCCTTCCTCAAATTTGGAGACCAAAATTGCACACAATACTCCAGGTGTGGTCTCACCAGGGCCCTGTACAGCTGCAGAAGGACCTCTTTACTTCTATACTCAATTCCTCTTGTTATAAAAGCCAGCATGCCATTAGATTTCTTCACTGCCTGCTGTACCTGCATGCTTGCTTTCATTGACTGATGTACAAGAACACCTAGATCTCATTGTACTTCCCCTCTTCCTAACTTGACTCCATTTAGATAGTAATCTGCCTTCCTGTTCTTGCCATCAAAGTGGATAACCTTACATTTATCCACATTAAACTGCATCTGCCATACATTTGCCCAATCACCCAACCTGTCCAAGTCACCCTGCATTCTCATAACATCTTCCTGACATTTCACACTGCCACCCAGCTTTGTGTCATCAGCAAATTTGCTAATGTTACTTATAATCCCTTCATCTAAATCATTAATGTATATTGTAAACAGCTGCGGTCCCAGCACCGAACCTTGCGGTACCCTACTGGTCACAGCCTGCCATTCCGAAAGGGACCCGTTAATCACTACTCTTTGTTTCCTGTCAGCCAGCCAATTTTCAATCCATGTCAGTACTCTGCCCCCAATACCATGTGCCCTAATTTTGCCCACTAATCTCCTATGTGGGACTTTATCAAAAGCTTTCTGGAAGTTCAGTTACACTACATCCACTGGCTCTCCCTTGTCCATTTTCATAGTTACATCCTCAAAAAACTCCAGAAGATTAGTCAAGCATGATTTTCCCTTCATAAATCCATGCTGACTCGGACTGATCCTTCTACTGCTATCCAAATGTGTCATAATTTCCTCTTTTATAATTGACTCCAGCATCTTTCCTACCCATACGTAGTGGAATTTGTTGTTTTGTGGCAGCAGTACAGAGCAAGAAACAAAAGAACTGTAAGTTAAAATAAAAATTAAAGTAAATAAATAGTGCAAAAGAGAAGTGTTATTGAGTTAATGGACTGTTGCTGAAATGAACATAGTTGTAAATAATTCAGCACTTTTTTCATGGTCATATGCTGGACTCCACTGTCAAGAGAGTGATATTTCTTGAGCCTTTACTTTCTGTGAACTGTTTAATTGTTCACCATATTTCACAGCTAGCTGTAGCAGGACTAAGTAATTTTCCTTTGGTTGTTGGTTACTTTGCTTTGGATATGCATGCTATACTGCTGTTGACTTTGTATGTAATCCAATATTGCTACTACACTGAGCCTTCACCTTGTCCTTAAGTGTGTCAGGTACCCCTGCCATTTTAACACTATAAGACCATAAGACATAGGAGCAGAATTAGGCTATTTGGCCTGTTGAGTCTGCTCTACCATTTAATCATGGCTGATCCTTTTTTACTCTCCTTAGCCCCACTACCCAGTCTTTTCCCGTAATCTTTGATGCCATGTCCAATCAAGAACTTATCAACCTCTGCCTTAAGTGCCAGATAGATTTCAACCCAGATAAATGTGAAGTGGTTCATTTTGGTAGGTCAAATATGAAGGCAGAATATACCATTAATGGTAAGACTCTTGGCAGTGTGGAGGATCGGAGGGATCTTGGGGTCCGAGTCTATAGGATGCTCAGAGCATCCACGCAGGTTGACTCTGTGGTTAAGAAGGTGTATGGTGTATTGGCCTTCATCAATTGTGGAACTGAATTTAGGAGCCGAGAGGTAATATTGCAGCTATCTAGGACCCCGGTCAGACCCCACTTGGAGTACTGTGCTCAGTTCTGGTTGCCTCACTGCAGGAAAGATGTGGAAAACATAGAAAGGGTGCAGAGGAGATTTACAAGGATGTTGCCTGGATTGGGGAGCATGCCTTATGAAGACAGGTTGAGTGAACTCGGCCTTTTCTGCTTGGAGCGATGGGGGATGAGAGGTGACCTGATAGAGGTGTATAAGATGATGAGAGGCATTAATCGTGTGGATAGTCAGAGGCTTTTTTCCCAGGGCTGAGATGGCTGCCACAAGAGGACACAGATTTAAGGTGGTTGGGAGTAGGTACTGCGGTAGGTCAGGGGTAAATTTTTTACGCAGAGAGTGGAGAGTGTGTGGAATGGGCTACCGGCAACAGTGGTGGAGGCAGATGCAATAGGGTCTTTTAAGAGGACTGGATAGTCCATCCTGAGAGGAAAACCAAGAGATGAGAACTCTCTGATCAAATCCAAGGTTCTGAAAAAATATCTGGAAGAAAATCAGTACAAAAATCAGATCATATGAAAATATTGAATAAAAGGTCACTAGATTTCTTCAAATTTAAAGGATGTATCCAATGTCTGACTTCTTATTTTCTCTAGACTTAAACAGATCTTTAAAATTCTTAGTAACTTTAATACCAAGATAAGTAAATTGATTTTTAGCAATACTAAAAGGTAATTGCTCATACTGATCCAAATGATTATTAATGGGAAATAACTCACTTTTGTATAAATTTAACTTATATCCAGAAAAACTACTAAATTCAGAAAATATGGATAACATAGAAGGAATAGGTTTCTTTGGATCTGAAATGTAGGCGAACAAGTTGTCTGAATACAACGAAACCTTATGCATTTTATCCCCTCTCTTAATACCCTGAATACTATTGGAATTCCAAAGAGCAATAACAAGAGATTCTAGAGCCAAGTTAAATAACAAAGGACTAAGAGAACAGCCCTGCCGGATACCTCTGTATAGTCTAAAATAGAGAGATTTTTGATTGTTAGTTATAACTGCAGCCATAGGAGCTTGATAGATCAATTTGATCCAGGAAATGAAACCCTGGACCAAAATTAAATCTTTCTAAAATTTCAAATAAATAAAACCATTCCACCCTATTAAAGGCTTTATCTGCATCAAGGAAGAGGAATAAATAATGTTCAATGGTCTCCAAATATTAAAGTATGAATATCTATTCTTAATAAATCCAGTTTGATCGTTAGAGAGAACTTTAGGTAAAAATTCTCAATCCTATTAGCCAAGAGTTTAGAAAGAATCTTAGAATCCACATTTAGTAGAGAATTACGTCTATAAGAGGCACATTCAGATAAATCTTTTCCTTTTTTAGGAATTAGTGAAATTAATGCCTCATAAAAAGTTTTTGGGAGAGTCCAGGGGATATAGAATCAGTGAAAACTTGACATAAATGAGGAGTAAGTATCTCAGTAAAAGTCTTAAAAAATTCCACTGTATATCCATCTGGTCCTGGAGCCTTACCAGATTGAAGAGAGGATATAGCCCTTGTTATTTCTGTTTTTTTTCTGTTTAGAATGGTGGGTTTTTTTTCTTTTCTTTTATAAAAATTTCTAATAGTTCTTCCTTTCTTCATCAGTTGATAAGAGGAGAATTATACATTTTATATCAAATTTATACTTTTTAGAACAACACTATGTGTGATTCTGATATTGTTTATTTTACCTTCTGTATGTACTGCTATTGACATATATACCAGAGAAATTCTCCTGTTTGTATACACACTTTATTTAAAAATCAATAAAAAGATTGGAAAAAGAACAAAGAAAAAGAAAGGGTCTTTTAAGAGACTTTTGGATAGGTACTTGTGATGGAGTAAAGGGATAGGTAAATAGGGGTATAGATTAAAAGAGATTAAAAGACAATGATTAGCTAACGATCAATTACCTTATAGGTACTTTATGTTGGTTGTGGTACAGCCAAAAAGAGAACCTTCCCCAGCAACAAGTGATGTACCAGACATTGTTCCCTAATAGTGTTGGACATAGATCTAAATAAAGAATTGTCTGGTCGCACAAAGCATTTATAACATAACTAAATAGGGGAAGCATGGCGTAAGGGGAGGGGGGTAGACCATTCAAGAGTAGGGGGAGGTGTCAACATGAGGAACTGAGGTTGTATCCATGCTGGCCTTGGCAGAAATAATTATAACTAACCAATAATGATTTTACATCTAATTGTATCTTAGCATGGTGATCAAAACTATTCTAAAACTGTATTAACTCGCGTAATTATAATATTTCCTGTAATGATCAATGTTATAAATTGTGTGTTTCGGGAGCAGGGCAGTGTCTGGACTGTCTCTTTGGGAGTTCAGTCTGTCACTTCCCCCACAGCATGCTATGAATAAAAAGTGAAGTTTGACAAAGTATCGCTTGTTTTATGGTTTTATTGAATTTGTAGTACCTTACGTTATTGCATAGGGTCGATCTGTCTTTGACACATGGAGCTTAGAAAAATAGAGGGCTATGGGTAACCCTAGTAATTTCTAAGATAGGGACATGTTCGGCACAACTTTGTGGGCCAAAAGGCCTGTATTGTGCTGTAAGTTTTCTATGTTTCTGTTTCTAAATATACCCAATGACCTGGCCTCCACAGCTGCCTGTGGTAGCAAATTCCACAAATTCACCACCTTCTGGTGAAAGAAATTTCTCCACATCTCTGTTTTAAATGGAGGCCCCTCTATCCTGAGGCTGTGCCCACTTGTCCTAGACACCCCCACCATTTGAAACATCCTTTCCACATCTACTCTATCTAGGCCTTTCGACATTCAAAAGGTTTCAATGAGATTCCCCCCATCCTTCAAAATTCCAGCGAATACAGACCCAGACCATCAAACTTTCCTTGAATGATAACCCTTTCATCCCTGGAATCATCCTTATGAACCTCCGCTGAACTCCTCTCCAATTCCAGCACATCTTTTCTAAGATGAGAAGTCCAAAACTGGTCACAATACTCAAGGTGAGGCCCCACCAGTGCCTTATAAAGCCTCAGCATCACATCCTTGCTCTTGCATTCTAGACCTCTTGAAAAGAATGCTAACATTGCATTTGCTTCCTCACCATCAACTCAACCTGCAAGTTAACCTTTAGGGTGTTCTGCAAACGATTCCCAAGTCTCTTTGCATCTCAGATTTTTGTATTTTCTCTCTGTTTAGAAAATAGACTTTACATTTATTTCTACTACCAAAGTGCATGACCATGCATTTTCCAACATTGTATTTCATTTGCCACTTTCTTGCCCATTCTCTTAATCTGTTTAAGTTCTTCTGCAGCCTACCTGTTCCCTCAACATGACCTGCCACTCCACCAATCTTCATATCATCTGCAAACTCGGCAACAAAGCCATCTATTCCTTCATCTAAGTCATTAATATACAGCATAAAAAGAAGCAGTCCCAACACTGACCACTGCGGAACGCCACTAGTCAGTGGCAACCAACCAGGAAAGGATGCTTTCATTCCCACTTACTGCCTCCTATCAGTCAGCCAATGATCTAACCATGGCAGTAACTTTCCTGTAATACCATGGGCTAATGCCATGTTTTCTTCCACTTTGCTAAAAAATGTTAACAAAACTTGCAAAGTGATCTGGTAGCTGGGATTAGGCAGAAAACAGGCTAGCACAGACTAGATGAGATGATAGGCATGTTTATGTACTAAAGTGTTCTATGATTCAATGAGTGTAATGAGGCTAATGTTATCCCACTTTTTAAGAAAGGAGGGAGGGAGAAAACAGAGAACTATCAACCTGTCAGCCTATCCATAAGATACCTATCTAGCTCCTTTTTGAAAGCATCCAGAGAATTGGCCTCCACTGCCTTCCGAGGCAGTGCATTCCAGACCCCCACAACTCTCTGGGAGAAGAAGTTTTTCCTTAACTCTGTCCTAAATGACCTACCCCTTATTCACAAACCATGCCCTCTGGTACTGGACTCTCCCAGCATCTGGAACATATTTCCTGCCTCTATCTTGTCCAATCCCTTAATAATCTTATATGTTTCAATCAGATCCCCTCTCAATCTCCTTAATTCCAGCGTGTACAAGCCCAGTCTCTCTAACCTCTCTGCGTAAGACAGTCCAGACATCCCAGGAATTAACCTCGTGAATCTACGCTGCACTTCCTCTACAGCCAGGATGTCCTTCCTTAACCCTGGAGACCAAAACTGTACACAATACTCCAGGTGTGGTCTCACCAGGGCTCTGTACAAATGCAAGAGGATTTCCTTGCTCTTGTACTCAATTCCCTTTGTAATAAAGGCCAACATTCCATTAGCCTTCTTCACTGCCTGCTGCACTTGCTCATTCACCTTCAGTGACTGATGAACAAGGACTCCGAGATCTCTTTGTATTTCTCCCTTACCCAACTCTACACCGTTCAGATAATAATCTGCCTTCCTGTTCTTACTCCCAAAGTGGATAACCTCACACTTATTCACATTAAACGCCATCTTCCAAGTATCTGCCCACTCACCCAGCCTATCCAAGTCACCCTGAATTCTCCTAACATCCTCATCACATGTCACACTGCCACCCAGCTTAGTATCATCAGCAAATTTGTTGATGTTATTTTCTATGCCTTCATCCAAATCGTTAACGTAAATGGTAAACAGCTGTGGTCCCCATACCGAGCCCTGTGGCACCCACTAGTCACCACCTGCCATTCCGAGAAACACCCATTCACCGCTACCCTTTGCTTTCTATCTGCCAACCAGTTTTCTATCCATGTCAATGACTTCCCCCCAATGCCCTGAGCTTTGATTTTACCCACCAATCTTCTATGTGGGACCTTATCAAATGCCTTCTGAAAATCGAGGTACACTACATCCACTGGATCTCCCCCATCTAACTTCCTGGTTACATCCTCGAAAAACTCCAACAGATTAGTCAAGCATGATTTACCCTTGGTAAATCCATGCTGGCTCGGCCCAATCCTATCACTGCTATCTAGATATGCCACTATTTCATCCTTAATAATGGACTCTAGCATCTCTCCCACCACCGATGTCAGGCTGACAGGTCGATAGTTCTCTGTTTTCTCCCTCCCTCCTTTCTTAAAAAGTGGGATAACATTAGCCATTCTCCAATCCTCAGGAACTGATCCTGAATCTAAGGAACATTGGAAAATGATTACCAATGCATCCGCAATTTCCAGGGCCACCTCCTTTAGAACCCTAGGGTGCAGACCATCTGGACCTGGGGATTTGTCAGCCTTCAGTCCCATCAGTCTACTCATCACCGTTTCCTTCCGAATGTCAATCTGTTTCATTTCCTCTGTTACCCTATGTCCTTGGCCCATCCATACATCTGGGAGATTGCTTGTGTCTTCCTTAGTGAAACCAGATCTAAAGTACTCATTAAATTCTTCTGCCATTTCTCTGTTTCCCATAACAATTTCACCCAATTCATTCTTCAAGGGCCCAACATTGTTCTTAACTATCTTCTTTCTCTTCACATACCTAAAAAAGCTTTTGCTATCTTCCTTTATATTCCTGGCTAGCTTGCGTTCGTACCTCATTTTTTCTCCCCGTATTGTCTTTTTAGTTAAGTTCTGTTGTTCCTTAAAAACTTCCCAATCATCTGTCCTCCCACTCACCTTAGCTCTGTCATATTTCCTTTTTTTTAATGCTATGCAATCTCTGAATTTCGTTGCTTCAGGTGTGATAGAATCGTAGGGACAAGAGAGGGAGGTGTTGCGTTGCTTGTCAGAGAAAATATTACAGTGGTGCTCTGGCAGGATAGATTAGAGGGCTCATCTAGGGAGGCTATTTGGGTGGAATGTAGGAATGGAAAGGTGTAGTAACACTTATAGGGATGTATTATAGACCACCTAATGGAGAGCGAGAATTGCAGGAGCAAATTTGCAAGGAGATAGCAGATATTTGTAGTAAGCACAGGGTTGTGATTGTGGGAGATTTTAATTTTCCACACATAGACTGGGAAGCCCATACTGTAAAAGGGATGGATGGTTTGGAGTTTGTAAAATGTGTGCAGGATAGTTTTTTGCAGCAAATCATAGAGGTACCAACTAGAGAAGGGGCAGTGTTGGATCTTCTGTTTGGGAATGAAATAGGCCAGGTGACGGAGGTACGTGTTGGGGAGCACTTCAGGTCCAGTGACCACAATGCCATTAGTTTCAATATAAATATGGAGAAGGATAGGACTGGACCCAGGGTTGAGATTTTTGATTGGAGAAAGGCTAACTTTGAGGAGATGTGAAAGGATTTCGAAGGAGTGGATTGGGACAATTTGTTTTATGGGAAGGATGTAATAGAGAAATGGAGGTCATTTAAAGGTGAAATTTTGAGGGTACAGAATCTTTATGTTCCTGTTAGGTTGAAAGGAAAGGTTAAAAGTTTGAGAGAGCCATGGTCTTCAAGGGATATTGGAAACTTGTTAGGAAAAAGAGAGATGTCTACAATAAATATAGGCAGCATGGAGTAAATGAGGTGCTCGAGGAATATAAAGAATGTAAGAAGAATCTTAAGAAAGAAATTAGAAAAGCTAAAAGAAGATACGAGGTTGCTTTGGCAAGTAAAGTGTAAATAAATCCGAAGGGTTTCTACAGTTATATTAATATAAATAAAAAGGATAGTGAGGGATAAAATTGGTCCCTTAGAGAATCAGAGTGGACAGCTATGTGTGGAGCCAAAAGAGATGGGGGAGATTTTGAACAATTTCTTTTCTTCGGTATTCAGTAAGGAGAAGGATATTGAATTGTGAAAGGTAAGGGAAACAAGTAGGGAAGTTATGGAAACTATGATGATTAAAGAGGAGGATGTACTGGTGTTTTTAAGGAATATAAAAGTGGATAAAACTCCAGGTCCTGACAGGATATTCTCTAGGACCTTGAGGGAAGTTAGTGTAGAAATAACAGGGGCTCTGACAGAAATATTTCAAATGTCATTAGAAACAGGGATGGTGCCGGAGGATTGGCGTATTGCTTATGTGGTTCCATTGTTTAAAATGGGTTCTAAGAGTAAACCTAACAATTATAGGTCTGTCAGTTTGACGTCAGTAGTGGGTAAATTAATGGAAAGTATTCTTAGAGATGGTATATATAATTATCTGGATAGACAGGGTCTGATTAGGAACAGTCAACATAGATTTGTGTGTGGAAGGTCATGTTTGACAAATCTTATTGAATTTTTTTGAAGAGGTTACGAGGAAAGTTGACGAGGGTAAAGCAGTGGATGTTGTCTATATGGACTTTAGTAAGGCCTTTGACAAGGTTCCGCACGGAAGGTTAGTTAGGAAGGTTCAATCGTTAGGTATTAATATTGAAGTAGTAAAATGGATTCAACAATGGCTGGATGGGAGATGCCAGAGAGTAGTGGTGGATAACTGTCTGTCAGGTTAGAGGCCGGTGACTAGTGGTGTGCCTCAGGGATCTGTACTGGGTCCAATGTTGTTTGTCACATACATTAATGATCTGGATGATGGGGTGGTAAATTGGATTAGTAAGTATGCAGATGATACTAAGGTAGGTGGCGTTGTGGATAATGAAGTAGGTTTTCAAAGCTTGCAGAGAGATTTAGGCCAGTTAGAAGAGTGGGCTGAATGATGACAAATGGAGTTTAATGCTGATAAGTGTGAGGTGCTACATTTTGGTAGGAATAATCCAAATAGGACATACGTGATAAATGGTAGGGCATTGAAGAATGCAGTAGAACAGAGTGATCTAGGAATAATGGTGCATAGTTCCCTGACGGTGGAATCTCATGTGGATAGGGTGGTGAAGAAAGCTTTTGGTATGTTTCCCTTTATAAATCAGAGCATTGAGTATAGGAGTTGGGATGTAATGTTAAAATTGTACAAGGCAGTGGTTAGGCTGAATTTGGAGTATTGTGTACAGTTCTGGTCACCAAATTATAGGAAAGATGTCAACAAAATAGAGGCAGTTCAGAGAAGATTTACTAGAATGTTACCTGAGTTTCAGCACCTAAGTTACAGGGAAAGATTGAATAAGTTAGGTCTTTATTCTTTGGAGCATAGAAGGTTGAGGGGGGACTTGATGGAGGTATTTTAAATTATGAGGGGGATAGATAGAGTTGACGTGGATAGGCTTTTTCCATTGAGAGTAGGGGAGGTTCAAACAAGAGGACATGAGTTGAGAGTTACAGGGCAAAAGTTTAAGGGTAACAGGAGGGGGAATTTCTTTACTCAGAGAGTGGTAGCTGTGTGGAACAAACTTCCAGTAGAAGTAGTAGAGGCAGGTTCGATATTGTCATTTAAAGTAAAATTGGATAGGTATATGGACAGGATAGGAATGGAGGGTTATGGGCTGAGTGCGGGTCAGTGGGAATAGGTGAGAGTAAGCATTTGGCACGGACTAGAAGGACCGAGATTACCTGTTTCTGTGCTGTAATTGTTATATGGTTATATGGTTATGAAACAGCCTGTGGCTAACAGACACAAATATTTGTGTCTTCCTTACTCCTCTGCACATGTTCCCCATTCTCAAAAAGAAGCAGTTGAACTGATACTCAGCAATTTAATTTGGACCTAGTGCACCAACACTCACATTTAGATTTGTAATTTTCCAATAGAGTCTATTCTTTATTGCAGAGTTTTTATATATGAACGATCATTTAATTTAGTAGTTAGGGATTTGTTGATTTATGCATACTTGATTCTTTCAGTTAACAACAGATGGATCATTATCAATTTTCTTATAGCAATGATATACCTTACAGAAGTATTCATCTTTTAATTTTTGATTTCTCTATTCTTTGCAGCTCCAAAGACATTGTACACCTTCAACATTGATACCAGATTTAAGGCGTTGTTTCAAAATAAAAGGAATGTACTCTTTGGACAGAAAGTTGTTCAATACAATCATAGTGAAAATAGTGGGTAAGATGGTGTATTTTGATTATACTTATTCATCTGTAAGCATTTTGAAAATATGTAAATGAATATGACCTTCTTGATTGTAACTTACCCTTTGTTATTCTCTATGTAAACGTATTCTGTACTTTTCATTGGTTTTGTTCTGCCTGAATATATTGAACCATCTATTGAGGTCCTGTTAATATCTGTTATATTTCTCACAGCAAAGGAGAATTTAAGAAACTCTTAGATAGCTATATAGATGATAGAAAATGGAATGCTGTATAGGAGGAAAGGGTTAGACTGATCTTGGAGTGGGTTAAAACCTAGACGAAATATCATGGGCCCAAGGGTCTGTACTGTGCTATTGTGTTCTATGTTCTATGTACTGAGGAGCAACTTCTTCACACAGAAGGCAACAGGTATTTGGAATGAGCTGCAAGTGGAAGTGGTTCAGGCAATTACAATAATAATACCATCAGACATTGGATTTGGATAGAAAAGCTTTAGAGGGAAATGGGCCTTATAGCTGAAGGGTGTTGAATTTGTGGAATTTGTTGCCACATGCAGCTGTGGAGGTCAGGTCGTTGAGTATATTTAAGGCAGAGATCGATAGGTTCTTGATTGGATGTGGCATCAAAGGTTATGGAGAGAAGGCCAGGAACTAGAGTTGAGGAGGAGATTAAAAAAGGATCAGCCATGATTGAATGATGGAGCAGACTCAATGGGCCAGATGGCCTAATTCTGCTCCTATGTCTTATGGTCTTATGAGCAAAGGTGGCCAGATGGGACTAGTTTGGTGGGCCCATGGTCAGCATGGAGGGGTTGAGCCAAAGGTCCTGTTTTTATCAGGCTGATCTGATAGTAATGTTAATTCTGTGCTCATAGAGCCATTTCTATCAGATCAGCCACAATTTTATGAAATGGCAGAGTAGGCTTTTGTGTTTCTCTTGCAATCTTTTTCTGCTCTTGCTGTTTATGTTCTTGTGAGAAAGAATGCAGTTTGAGTGTTTTTTATGAGGTAAAAATTGTAAAACAACTGCTTATACAACATTGAATAATAAGTTCAAGTTTATTGTCACCTAACTCTACATTCATAAAACCAAACAAAACAGCATTTCTCTGGATCACGGTGCATTCTCAAAACATATATCACACTCAGCACATAAAACAAAATATTACCACAAATAAATTAATAAAATATAATTCAAAATGCATGTAGTGTGCAGCCCTAAACATTAAACCGCTCGCTTTACTAGTGACGAGACCTCAGTGGTGGCATGGTTTTCATTAGGCTCATTAATAATACAATAATAATCAGTGAACATTTCGAAACTTGGCATTATATCTGATCTTTTTATCCTCAGGATATTGGTCAGCTCTCCTCTATATACCAATGACGACAGACATTATGGGAGAATAGAGAAATGTGATCTAAAAAGAAAATCATGTGAATCTATCAAACTCCCAGGTAATTTCTCTAAGAGCCATATGTTTATACTGTACTTTTCTACTGAACTATGTGTTGATAAAATTTGCAAAGATGATTTGTGATATAAATTCTTTGTGAATCTCAAATGACACAACTGGAACTGATCTACTGGATTCCATTTGCTGCAATGTTTTTCAAAGTATTGACAATATGCGGTAGTGATCCTCAGCATGAGAAAAATTATTAGAAAGCAAATGTGTCAAAAGTGCAGTTACTAGAAAGTTCTGATAGCTAATAGCAAGGATACAGAGACTGGTTACATGGTGGCTGTAGTGAAAGCCAGCTACAAAATACACTGCAGTTACTTGCCAAGTTTTCATGAAAAGCATCATCAAACTCCTTAACATCTACAAAAGGAGCTCAATGGTTGAACATCATTTTGGAGGGATGGGATCAGAGTGGAGGAAAGGAATTTTAAGTATGTTGGGTAGAAACTGCATTGGTATAGAGAGTGGAAAGTAAAAATAGATAATACAGTATAAAGAGGAAGGTGGAGTATTGAGTCAGGGGCCAGTAGCTGATTGATGGATTGAGGAGGATGGGTAAATGGAGTTAGGTAGGGAAGGGCGAGAGGTAGGGTAGTTGTTAGTTGGAAGCAGGCAGATGGAACCAGGTGGGGTGAGGGGAAGTTGAAGGGGACGGTGATAAGCTTGAAGCTGGAACACAAAGGCAACCAGTCCTGGATTCTGAAAATTAAGGAAGGAGCTAATGGAAAATATTAGGGGAAAGGTAGATAGAACCATATGGTGGCTAAAATATGTTGATGTACAGGATGGGAGGGAGCACATTGGGTGATCGGGAAGGGGGACACAAAGGAAGGATTAGAGGTGGATCAGAAAGCGAGTTGGGGAGAGTGGATGTGGACACAGGAGGGAATAGTTATTTGAAACTGGAAAATTCAATATTCATATTATTGGGTTGTAGACCATCCAAGTAGAATATGAGGTGCTGTTCCTCTAGTTTGCATTGGGTCTCACCCTGGTAGTGGAGAAGATCAAGGAGGACAGATTGACATGGGAATGGGAAGGGGAACTGAAATGGAAGACAACCAAGAGCTTGGAATAGCCATTGTGGGAAGTGTGCATGTGCTCTGCAAGTCGATCGCCTACACTTGGTCTTACTGATGTAGAGAAGGCCACATTGGGAGCATCAAATGCAACAGATGAGGTTGGAGGTGGTGCATATGAATCTTTGCCTCATTTGTTGATCTCTCTGGATGGTGGTGACGGAGGAGGTGTAAGAACAAGTATTTTATTTCCCATGGTCGCAGGTGAAATTACCAAGGGTCAGGAAGAGCAGGATGGATAGGAAGAGATGAGCTGACCAAGGAGTCAGAGAGGGAGTGAACCCTGCAGAAGGCAGAGAGAGGTGAGGAGAATATGTGGCTCATGGTGGGATCACATTGCAGCTGGTACAAATGACCAAGACTGATATGCCAGATGAGGAAGCTGTGAGGTGAAAGGATTAGAGGAATTCCATCTCGGTATCGCTGGTCAGTCAAGACGAAGACAAGATTTCTTCAACTGAGGATAGCAACATTTTTGGAATTCTTTTCCCAAGATCCTTGCAGGGAGGTTTTTAGTGCTACTCAGGAGGGTTTAACTAATGTGGCAGATTGGTGATAAGAGAAGCAGTAGGTTAGCAGGTGTGGGGGTGGGAATTAAGGAAAACGTAGAGATTAAGTGAAGAAGTAAATAAGCAGGGCCAGGGTAATGGGCACGAGAGGAATGATTATCTGAAGTATATTTATTTTAATGTTAAGAGTTTAAGGGGTAAGGCGGATAATCTTTGGGCCTAAATTAGAACTGAAATTGTGACATTGTAGCCATTACAGAAACTGCATTGAGAGAAGGGCAAGACTTTCAGTTCCAGGCTACAAATGCTTCAGACATGACAGAAAGGGGTGTGAAAGAGGTAGGGTTTTAAAATTACTAATTAGCAGAATATTATAGCTGTATTAAGAGAGGATATCCTGGAAGATTCATCCAGTAAGGTTATATGGGTAGAGCTCAAGAATAAGAAAACAAGCAGGATTTCCCAGTGGTCTCCATTCCCTTTCTGACATGTCGGTCCATGGCCTCCTCTACTGCCATGATGAAGCCACACTCATGTTGGAGGAGCAACACCTCATATTCCTCCAGCCTGATGGCATAAACATCGATTTCTCTCATTTCCAGTAATTTCCCATTCCCCTTCCCCCTTCTTCCCCATTCTGGCCACTTTCTTCCCTCTTTTCTTCTCCTCACTTGCCTCTCTCCTCCTCCTGATGCCCTCCTCCTTCCCTTTCTCCCATGGCCCACTTTCCTTTTGTATCAGATTCCTTCTTCTCCAGCCCTTTACCTTTTCCACCAATCACCACCCAGTTTGTCACTTCATCCCTCCTCCCCCACCCACCTGGCTTCACCTACCATCTTCTAACCTGGACTCCTTCCCCTCCCTCCCCCTTTCCTATTCTGGCTTCTTCTCCTGTCCTTTCTGGTCTTGATGAAGGGTCTCAGCCCAAAACATTGACTGTTTATTCCTTTCATGGATGCTGGCTGGCCAGTATCTTTTAAATGTTATTCTGCTGTAGTAATTTCTTTTAATTTCATTGAAAAAGAGCAGACTTTAAGATATCAATCAATAAAATAATCTGTGATAGTAGGACCAAAAAGTATCTTATCATTTTTGTGTATGTTCAATAAGTGAAATAAACATAGATTTTTTTTATATTTCAGAGACTGAGAAATTACACAGTGGACCTGGCTTCACCATAGCTACAACCATATTCCGTTCACAATTCTTGGTAATCATCTATACTGTTTAAACACACATCTAGTACTGAGGATCAAAACCCCAGAGTTTACTAACCATGTTCACTACACATACTTGTCAAGATTGTATCAACTTTCAATGAGAGACATTGAACAGATTATGTTTCTTGTAGTATTAATGTCTGACTGATGAACCTTCAGTGTTGTTCTGGGAATACTTCAGTGACAGATGCTTATGCATGCTACACCACTCTGTCATGAAATCTCCATTTGACAACTTGAACATGAAACTTGACAAAGCAGCATCTAAATGCAGCCCATCAATCAGCCCAAACATTAACTTCACAAACAAAGTTTAAATATTAAGATATATTAGATACAAAATTAAACCATAACTCTGTAAAATATAGAGGCAGAATTAGAACACACTGCACATCATGTCTGTTCTACCATTCAAATGTTCCAAGTTTTTTCAATGCCTTTCTCCCGCTTTCTTCCCATAAATCTTAACCCCTTTATCAATTAAGAATCTATCACTCTCTGCTTTAAATACACCCAATGACTTGGCCTCCACAGTCTTCTGTGCAACATATTCCACAGATTTGCCAACCCCTAGTTGAAGAAATTCCTCTTCATCTCAGTTGTAAAGGGACATTCCTTTATTCTGGGTTGTGCCCTCAGATTATAGACTCTCCTACTAAGGGAAATATCTTCTCCATGTCCATTCTATACAGGCCTTTCAGTACCTGGAATCTTTCAATGACATCTCTTCTCTTCCTTCTGAATTCCAGCAAGTAGAGACCTGGAGCTATCAAATGCTTCTCATAGTTTAGACCTTTTATTCCTGGGATCATTCTTGTGAATCTTTCCAGGGCCAGCATATCTTTCCATAGATATGGGTCCAAAATTGATCACAATTTTCCAGATGTTGTCTGACCAATACCTTATAAATCTTCAACAGGATATCCTTGCTTATATTCTAGTTGTCTCAAAATGAACACCAACATTGCATTTGCCTTTGTTACCATTGACGCAACTTGTAATTTAATCTTAAGGGATTCCTGAGCAAGGACTCCCACGTTCCTTTGCATTCCCTATTTAGCAAATAGTCTATACCTTTGTTCACCCTACCAAAATGCATAACCCCCCACCACTGTAAACAGGGTTGTTACTCTGCGACCATCTGTCACTCTAGTGATTCTTGGAAGTTCAATACTGATGCCTCCACAATCTCTTCAGCTACCTCTTTTGGAGCTTTGAGGTGTAGTCTGTTTGGTCTAGGTGATCTACCTTCAAGCCTTTCAGCTTCCCCACCACCTTCTCCTTAATAAATGACTACTATACTCACATCTCCCCCATGACTCTCTTGAATTGCTGGCATGTTACTGGTGTCCTCAACCATGAAAAGTAATGCAAAGTACTTATCTACCTCCTCTGTCATTTCTTTGATTCCCACCCACGGATGTCTTATGTCACCTGTCCATGTTGCTGCTCTTCAAACGCGGAGTGGAGGCCTGGACTCCAGACATCCTTTGTTCCCATGTCCATGTCATTAGCCTTTGAGCATGGAGTGCAGAGTAGAGGCTAGTCTCTGGATGCCCTTTGTTCCAATGCCTACATTGCTGGCCTTCGAATCCAGACCAGAGGCCTGGAATACAGATATCCTTTGTCCCCATGTCCATGTCGCTGGCCTTTGAATTTGGAGTGGAGACCTAGACTCCAAAGGATTCAAAAGATTCAAAGTGCATTTATTGTCAAAGAATATATAAATTATACTACTTAAGATTTGGTTGCTTACAGGCAGCCACAAAGCAAGAAACCTGAAGAACCCAATTTTTAAAAAGACCATAACCACTGTGCTGAGAAAGGGGAAGAAATAACACACACATGTCATGCAAACAAAAGGAGCAAATTACAGTATTCCGAATCAGATTGAGTCCTTAGATCCACTCCCTGGAGCAGCCGGAGTAGGCCCAAGCCTGATCAGAGTTCTTCATATTAGTGAGGCAAAAACACAGTGAAATATGCACAGATGACAGCCGCTGGGGCAGTTCACAATCTCAGTAGCACAGGGAGAGGAATGAACATTGCGGGAGAGTAAGCAAAATCTGTCCAACCTTTGCCTCCAGTCTCGACGCTCAGACTTCCCAGTCTATTTGGACCGGTGCTTAAATTGTCCAAGCACCGGGAAGTGCCTACCTCTAGGACCTGGATCCTGGTGCAACAACATGCTTGGGCTGCACAGCCTGAAGCCGTTCTCAAACTTACCAAATCAGCTTAGCACTTGGAGTGATCCAACCTTGCACCCAGGTTAGGTGGACAGGCATCAATTCCTCTCAGAATTGCTCACTCCAACTCCAAAAGCAATACCAAATCTGTCTGTGATATCATCTTGAACACATTGAGCTTCAGCTTTGTGATGTATCTGCACAACCCATCCTTCAAATCATCTTCATCTCCACTTGCTTCTTCATTGTTTGCTGTGATAGTTTAACACAACTTACTTCAAAAAAGTTGTTATTAGTAATGTTTTTAGTTGATTTTTTTTGCCTTATGAACTACCAATGAGCTGTCAACCCATTCAGTAGTACCATAGAAACATAGAAAACCTACAGCACAATACAGGCCCTTCGGCCCACAAAGTTGTGCCGAACATGTCTCTACCCTAGAAATTACTAGGCTTACCTATAGCCCTCTATTTTTCTAAGCTCCATGTACCTATCCAAAAGTCTCTTAAAAGACCCTTTCATATCCACCTCCAGCACCGTTGTCGGCAGCCCATTCCATGCACTCACCACTCCCTGAGTAAAAAACTTAGCCCTGACATCTCCTCTGTACCTACTGCCCAGCACTTTAAACCTGTGTCCTCTTGTGGCAACCATTTCAGCCCTGGGAACCAGAATCCAGATGTCCGTTGTCCCTATGTCTACATTGCTGTCCTTCAAATGCAGATCAGAGGCCTGTGCTCTGGATGTCCTTTGACCTCATGTCCATGTTGCTGCACTTCAAATGTGAAGTGGAAGCTTGATCTCTAACTCCTCCACATCTCTGTCCCTATACCCTAACATGACCCCTAACTCCCCTCTCTGTCCCCAAAACCATCCCTTCAAACTTAAAAATACAGCTAAGTCTGAGCTACGATCTCAACAGAGTCTGCAGCTTGATGCCATCTTGATGGGAAGCTCTACCCCCTCTCCAAAGTCTCTGCCTCCTTCATGTATATTTTTAACTACCCTACTTCACTTCTCAAATTCTTCTGGGGCTTCTCCTGTTGTCAGTTCTGTGTACTTGCCTTAGGCTATTTCATTCTTCTTTATCCATCATATGCTTAATGCTTCATTATGCTGAATTTAATGCAAAAGATAAGATTTTAAGGGCCACCCTAAAGTACATGCCCAGATGTTTTTGCTAGTCAGAGTCATACACAAGGAAACAATATTCTCAAGAGGCTAGTCATTCACTCTTGAATATGTTTTCAACTGCCTTTCAGGCAGAACCTTCCTAATCAAAGAGAACTGGATAATTACTTAATGGAATCATTTACAGGAAATGCACAAGGGACTGGGATTAATTGAATTGAACAAAGAATTGATAAGTAACAGGTGTATTAGTCTGTTTTTGTTTTGAATACATCTATGAATCTAAAATTTTCAGCATATTTTCTGTTGCAGCTCCTCAGCTCTGTGTTGATGGTCAGCTACAGGAACATTATGGAAAGTGAAATTTGCACTTTTGCTGTAGAACACTGTAAAATAGACATTATAGATTTAATACCAGACAGACTCATGATTATTATGATATTACAGATCTGTCAGCAACAACGAAAATGGCTACAAAAGAATACTGAAGATTTGAATGGAATTTGCACTGTCCTCTCTTCAGAACTTAAGGAAAGTTATATATTTGAAGCTTCCTCATTGGGTGGGTATATACCACTACATTTCCTAATTATATATTAATTTAATGACTATTCTCAGCTGGACTTTAACATTGTTAACAATTAGTTCATTTCTGAAAATCCCTGAATGAAGATGAATGAATTATTTGAAATTTTGCCTGACTGCTTTTATTTATTTTTATTTAGAAATATAGCACAGAACAGTCCCATCAAGCTCAATGGGCTGCACCACCCAGAAACCCACCTCTTTAATACTAGCCTAATCACAGGATAATATACAAAGACAAACAACACACCATTCCTCAACATCTTTGCACTGTGGGAAAATCCAGAGCACCCAGAGAAGCCACACAATATTGGGAGAACGTACAAACTCATAATAGATGGAGCCAGAATTGAACTCTGAACTCTGGCGCCATGAGCTATAATAGTGTTGTGCTAATCACTATGGTACCGTGGTGCCCCAGAGAATAGTTATATGCTTGAAAGCAAATAGTGCTTGGGTCAAAAGTGATGATATAGAGTTCTGTATTAAGAAATTAATGAGTGGATTGGCAAGCATACTGGAAAATTCAGCAGGTTTTTAGATTAGTTGTATTTTTGGACTGAATTGACTTTTTTCTCATCCTAGGTCAATTAAAGCTGGTAGGGAGCGCTTGGGCTGTGTCAATAAGTTAATTTCTCAATGTCTCAAAAATAGTATACAGTATGTGCTAGAAGTTGTAAGATGCCTGTACATAAATGTTTTGTACCAGAGTCAGCCACAGAGAAGTTAATTTCCCAGCACTTCTAAAGGCTTTCGTAACAAAAATAAACACTTGTACTTTATGTGTTCTGTCCTTATGGAATGCAGAGTAAATTTGGTGCAACTGGAGCTGGAGGATTGCACAGGAAAGAGAGGTCAGGGATGGGATATGGGGGCAATGATAGGTCAATAATTGGCAAGACAGTGCCAATCAACAAGCTGAAAATCAGGCTGATAGGCTGGGTTGAAGGTCAGATGGTGGGAATGAATGTAGATATAGAATCATATGGCAGGTCAATTCAGTCCAAAAATACAACTCATCTAGAATCTGCTGGATTCTCAAATATGCCCTCCAGTTCATGCATAACTTTCATTGAATACAGGAGATTAAGGTGTGCTTTTACAGGATGTTGCTGAGACTGCACTTGGAGAACTGGGTTTAATTTTGGTCACTCAGCTATAGGAAGGATCACACACAAAATGCAGGAGGACCTCAATAGATCAGGCAACATCTATGGAAATGAACAGTCGATGTTTCAGGATTCAGTAGCATAGTAGTTGATCCAGAGCACTATACCACCAGTGACTGAGGTTCCATTCCTATTGCTGATGGTAAGGAGTTTGTACATGCTCCCCATCACTGCATAGGTTTCCTCCAGATGCTCCAGTTTCTTCCCACATTCCAAAGATTTATGTGTTAGTAATGGTTCGTAAGTTGTGGGCATACTATGTTAGCACCGGAAGTACGGTGACATTTGTGGGCTGCCAGGCATATCCTTGCATTGTCTTGGTTATTGATGCAAAGGATTTATTTCACTGTATGTTTCAATGTTTTAACGCACATGTGGCAAATAGAGCTAATCTTTATAATCGTTATATTTATAGTGGGCTAGACTAAGAGTAGATATGTAAGCAGATCACAGAAATAGTAAATATGAGAAAGGGGGAAGATGCCAGAATAAAAAGGTGGGGTGAGGGGAAGGAGGGTAGCTGGAAGGTGATAGGCGAAGCCAAGAGTTTGGGAAAGGCAAAGGGCTGGAGAGGAAGGAATCTGATAGGAGAGGAGAGTGGACCATAGGAGAAAGGGAACGAGGAGGTGACCCGGGGGAAGTGATAGGAAGGTCAGAAGAGGTAAAATACCAGAATGGGAGATCATCTAGGGAAGCTATTTTGGTGGAATTGAGGCATGGGAAAGGTGTAGTAACACTTATAGGGGTGTATTATAGACCACCTAATGGGGAGCGAGAATTGGAGGAGCAAATTTGTAAGGAGATAGCAGATATTTGTTGTAAGCACAGGGTTGTGATTGTGGGAGATTTTAATTTTCCACACATAGACTGGGAAGCCCATACTGCAAAAGGGATGGATGGTTTGGAGTTTGTAAAATGTGTGCAGGATAGTTTTTTGCAGGAATACATAGAGCTACCAACTAGAGAAGGGGCAGTGTTGGATCTCCTGTTAGGGAATGAGATAGGTCAGGTGACGGAGGCATGTGTTGGGGAGCACTTCAGGTCCAGTGATCATAATGCCATTAGTTTCAATATAATTATAGAGAAGGATAGGACTGGACCCAGGGTTGAGATTTTTGATTGGAGAAAGGCTAACTTTGAGGAGATGTGAAAGGATTTAGAAGGAGTGGATTGGGACAATTTGTTTTATGGGAAGGATGTAATAGAGAAATGGAGGTCATTTAAAGGTGAAATTTTGAGGGTACAGAATCTTTATGTTCCTGTTAGGTTGAAAGGAAAGGTTAAAAGTTTGAGAGAGCCATGGTTTTCAAGGGATATTGGAAACTTGGTTCGGAAAAAGAGAGATATCTACAATAAATATAGGCAGCATGGAGTAAATGAAATACTCGAGGAATATAAAGAATGTAAAAAGAATCTTAAGAAAGAAATTAGAAAAGCTAAAAGAAGATATGAGGTTGCTTTGGCAAGTAAGGTGAAAATAAATCCAAAGGGTTTCTACAGTTATATTAATAGCAAAAGAATAGTGAGGGATAAAATTGGTCCCTTAGAGAATCAGAGTGGACAGCTATATGTGGAGCCAAAAGAGATGGGGGAGATTTTGAACAATTTCTTTTCTTCGGTATTCACTAAGGTGAAGGATATTGAATTGTGAAAGGTAAGGGAAACAAGTAGGGAAATTATGGAAACAATGACGATTAAAGAGGAGGAAGTACTGGTGCTTTTAAGGAATATAAAAGGGGATAAATCTCCGTGTGCTGTCAGGATTTTCCCTAAGACCTTGATGGAAGTTTGTGTAGAAATAGCAGGGGCTCTGACAGAAATATTTCAAATGTCATTAGAAACGGGGATGGTGCCAGAGTATTGGCATATTTCTCATGTGGTTCCATTGTTTAAAATGGGTTCTAAGAGTAAACCTAGCAATTATAGGCCTGTCAGTTTGACGTCAGTAGTGGGTAAATTAATGGAAAGTATTCTTAGAGATGGTATATATAATAATCTGGATAGACAGGGTCTGATTAGGAACAGTCAACATAGATTTGTGCATGGAAGGTCATGTTTGACAAATCTTATTGAATTTTTTGTAGAGGTTACGAAGAAAGTCGACGAGGGTAAAGCAGTGGATGTTGTGTATATGGACTTTAGTAAGGCCTTTGACAAGGTTCCGCACTGAAGGTTAGTTAGGAAGGTTCAATCGTTAGGTATTAATATTGAAGTAGTAAAATGGATTCAACAGTGGCTGGATGGGAGATGCCAGAGAGTAGTGGTGGATAACTGTTTGTCAGGTTGGAGGCCAGTGACTAGTGGTGTGCCTTAGGGATCTGTACTGGGTCCAGTGTTGTTTGTCATATACATTAATGATCTGAATGATGGGGTGGTAAATTGGATTAGTAAGTATGCAGATGATACTAAGATAGGTGGCGTTGTGGATAATGAAGTAGGTTTTCAAAGCTTGCAGAGCGATTTAGGCCAGTTAGAAGAGTGGACTGAAAGATGGCAGATGGAGTTTAATGCTGATAAGTGTGAGGTGCTACATTTTGGTAGGAATAATCAAAATAGGACATACATGGTAAATAGCAGGGCATTGAGGAATGCAGTAGAACAGAGTGATCTAGGAATAATGGTGCATAGTTCCCTGACGGTGGAATCTCATGTGGATAGGGTGGTGAAGAATGCTTTTGGTATTTTTTTTACCGGAAGGAGAAATTGATATTTATGCCATCAGGTTAGTGGCTATCCAGATGGAATAAAAGGTGTTGCTCCTCCACCCTGAGGGTGGCTTCATCTTGGCACAAGAGACGGCCATGGGCCAGTATGTCAGAATGGGAATGGGAACTGGAATTAAAATGTTTGGCTGCCATGAAGTTCCACTTTTGGGAGATGGAGCAGAGGTGCTCAATGAAGCAGTCCTCCAATTTACAAAGGGTTTCACAATAGAGGAGGTCACATCCGGAGCACCAGACACTGTAGATGACCCCAGCAGATTCACAGGTTAAGTGTTGCCTCACCTGGAAGGACTCTGAATGGAGGTGAGGGAGGATGTGAATGGGCAGGTGTAGCACTTGGGCCGTTTGCAGGGATAAGTGCTGGGAGGGGGATTAGTGGCGAGGGACAAATGGACAAGGGAATGGTGGAGGGAGTGATCTCTGTGGAAAGTGGGGGGGGGGTGGCAGAGGAGATAAAAGTATGTTTAGTGGTAGGATCCCTTTGGAGATGGTGGAAGATGTGGAGGATGATGTGTTGGTTGCAAAGACTCACGGGGTGGTAAGTAAGGATAAGAGGAACTCTAGGTGGCAGAAAGATGGGGTGGGCATGGATGTTTGGAAAATGGAGATGTGGGTGAAGGCAGCATCAATAGTGGAGGAAAAAGACATTCTTTGAAGAAAGAAGACATCTTTGACATCCTGGAAAGGAAAGCCACATCCTGGGAACAGATGTGGAGGAGGTGAAGGAACTGAGAAAAGGGAAGAACATTTTTACAGGGGCTCTGATGGGAAGAGGTACAGTCAAAATACCCCTTGGGAATTGATAGGTTTATAAAAGATATTGATTGAGAGTTTGCTTCCAGAAATGGAGACAGAGAGATCGAGAAAGGGGAGGGAGGTCTTATAGAGGAGATCACAGAAACAGTGGAGGATTTTAACTTTCTGAATATTGATTGGAATTGCCTTAGCTCAATGGGCTTAGATGGGGTGGAATTTGTTAAATGTGCTAAGTATCCAGTGGATTTAAACTAGATATGAGGGGGGAGGGGAACCAGAGTATAGGAACAGATGTATGGGAGAAGGAAGAAAAAGAAGACAGTAAAGTTCTTTTTACTGTTAGAGATAAACAGAGAGGAAGAGGTGGAGAATTTCTTAAATGCATTTATTTTAATGCTAGGAGCATTGTAAGAAAGGTGGATGAGCTTAGAGCATGGATTGATACCTGGGAATATGATGTTGTAGCTACTAGTGAAACATGGTTGCAGGAGGGGTGTGATTGGCAACTAAATATTCCTGGATTTCATTGCTTCAGGTGTGATAGAATCGGAGGGACAAGAGGGGGAGGTGTTGCGTTGCTTGTCAGAGAAAATATTACAGCTGTGCTCTGGCAGGATAGATTAGAGGGCTCATCTAGGGAGGCTATTTGGGTGGAATTTAGGAATGGGAAAGGTGTAGTAACACTTATAGGGCTGTATTATAGACCACCTAATGGGGAGCGAGAATTGGAGGAGCAAATTTGCAAGGAGATAGCATATACTTGTAGTAAACACAGGGTTGTGATTGTGGGAGATTTTAATTTTCCACACATAGACTGGGAAGCCCATACTGCAAAAGGGATGGATGGTTTGGAGTTTGTAAAATGTGTGCAGGATAGTTTTTTGCAGGAATACATAGAGGTACCAACTAGAATACATAGAGGTACCAACTAGAATACATAGAGGTACCAACTAGAGAAGGGGAAGTGTTGGATCTTCTGTTAGGGAATGAAATAGGTCAGGTGATGGAGGTACGTGTTGGGGAGCACTTCAGATCCAGTGATCACAATGCCATTAGTTTCAATATAATTATGGAGAAGGATAGGACTGGACCCAGGATTGAGATTTTTATTGGAGAAAGGCTAACTTTGAGGAGATGTGAAAGGATTTCGAAGGAGTGGATTGGGACAATTTGTTTTATGGGAAGGATGTAATAGAGAAATGGAGGTCATTTAAAGGTGAAGTTTTGAGGGTACAGAATCTTTATGTTCCTGTTAGGTTGAAAGGAAAGGTTGAAAGTTTGAGAGAGCCATGATTTTCAAGGGATATTGGAAACTTGGTTCGGAAAAAGAGAGATATCTACAATGAATATAGGCAGCATGGAGTAAATGAGGTACTCGAGGAACATAAATAATGTAAGTAGAATCTTAAGAAAGAAATTAGAAAAGCTAAAAGAAGATACGAGGTTGCTTTGGCAAGTAAGGAGAAAATAAATCTGAAGAGTTTCTACAGTTATATAAATAGCAAAAGGATAGTGAGGGATAAAATTGGTCCCTTAGAGAACCAGAGTGGACAGCTATGTGTGGAGCCGAAAGAGATTGGGGAGATTTTGAACAATTTCTTTTCTTCAGTATTCACTAAGGAGAAAGATATTGAATTGTGTAAGGTAAGGGAAACAAGTAGGGAAGTTATGGAAACTATGACGATTAAAGAGGAGGGAGTACTGGCGCTTTTAAGGAATATAAAAGTGGATAAATCACCGTGTGCTGACAGGATATTCTCTTGGACCTTCAGTGAGGTTATTGTAGAAATAGCAGGGGCTCTGACAGAAATATTTCAAATAACCATATAACAACTACGGCACGGAAACAGGCCATCTCGACCCTTCTAGACCATGCCGAATGCTTACTCTCACCTAGTCCAACTGACCTGCACTCAGCCCATAATCCTCCATAACTTTCCTGTCCATATACCTATCCATTTTTACTTTAAGTGACAATACCAAACCTGCCTCTACCACTTCCACTGGAAGCTCATTCCACACAGCTACCACTCTCTAAGTAAAGAAATTCCCCCTTGTGTCACCCTTAAACTTTTGCCCCCTAACTTTCAACTCATGTCCTCTTGTTTGAATCTCCCCTACTCTCAATGGAAAAAGGCTATTCATGTCAACTCTATCTATCCCCCTCATAATTTCAAATACCTCTATCAAGTCCCCCCTCATCCTTCTACGCTCCAAAGAACAAAGACCTAACTTGTTCAACCTTTCCCTGTAACTTAGGTACTGAAACCCAGGTAACATTCTAGTAAATCTCCTCTGTACTCTCTCTATTTTGTTGACATCTTTCCTATAATTTGGTGACCAGAACTGTACACAATGCTCCAAATTTGGCCTTACAAGTGCCTTGTACAATTTTAGCATTACATCCCAACTCCTATACTCAATGCTCTGATTTATAAAGGCCAACATACCAAAAGCTTTCTTCACCAACCTATCCACATGAGATTCCACCTTCAGGGAACTATGCACCATTATCCCCAGATCACTCTGTTGTACTGCATTCCTCAATACCCTACCATTTACCATGTATGTCCTATCTGGATTATTCCTAGCAAAATTTAGCACCAAATGTCATTAGAAACGGGATGGTGCTGGAGGATTGGCGTATTGCTCATGTGGTTCCATTGTTTAAAAAGGGTTCTAAGAGTAGACCTAGCAATTATAGGCCTGTCAGTTTGACGTCAGTGGTGGGTAAATTAATGGAAAGCATTCTTAGAGATAGTATATATAATTATCTGGATAGACAGGGTCTGATTAGGAACAGTCAACATGGATTTGTGCGTGGAAGGTCATGTTTGACAAATCTTATTGAATTTTTTGAAGAGGTTACGAAGAAAGTTGATGAGGGTAAAGCAGTGGATGTTGTCTATATGGACTTCAGTAAGGTCTTTGACAAGGTTCCGCACAGAAGGTTAGTTAGGAAGGTTCAATCGTTAGGTATTAATATTGAAGTAGTAAAATGGATTCAACAGTGGCTGGATGGGAGATGCCAGAGAGTAGTGGTGGATAACTGTTTGTCAGGTTGGAGGCCAGTGACTAGTGGTGTGCCTTAGGGATCTGTACTGGGTCCAGTGTTGTTTGTCATATACATTAATGATCTGGATGATGGGGTGGTAAATTGGACTAGTAAGTATGCAGATGATACTGTTAGATGGCGTTGTGGATAATGAGGTAGGTTTTCAAAGCTTGCAGAGTGATTTAGGCCAGTTAGAAGAGTGGACTGAAAGATGGCAGGTGGAGTTTAATGCTGATAAGTGTGAGGTGCTACATTTTGGTAGGAATAATCCAAATAGGACATACATGGTAAATAGCAGGGCATTGAGGAATGCAGTAGAACAGAGTGATCTAGGAATAATGGTGCATAGTTCCCTGACGTTGGAACCTCATGTGGATAGGGTGGTGAAGAATGCTTTTGGTATGGTGGCCGTTATAAATCAGAGCATTGAGTATAGGAGTTGGGATGTAATGTTAAAATTGTACAAGGCATTGGTAAGGCCAAATTTGGAGCATTGTGTACAGTTCTGGTCACCAAATTATAGGAAAGATGTCAACAAAATAGAGAGAGTACAGAGGAGATTTACCAGAATGTTACCTGGGTTTCAGCACCTAAGTTACAGGGAAAGGTTGAACAAGTTAGGTCTTTATTCTTTGGAGCATAGAAGGTTGAGGGGAGACTTGATAGAGGTATTTAAAATTATGAGGGGGATAGATAGAGTTGACGTGGATAGGCTTTTTCCATTAAGAGTAGGGGAGATTCAAACAAGAGGACCTGAGTTGAGAGTTACGGGGCAAATGTTTAAGGGTAACTGGAGGGAGAATTCCTTCACTCAGAGAGTGGTAGCTGTGTGGAACGAGCTTCCAGTAGAAGTGGTAGAGGCAAGTTCGCTATTATCATTTAAAGTAAAATTGGATAGGTATATCGACAGGAAAGGAATGGAAGGTTATTGGCTGAGTGCAGGTCGGTGGGACTAGGTGAGAGTAAGTGTTCGGCATGGACTAGAAGGGCCGAGATGGCCCGTTTCTGCGCTATAATTGTTATATGGTTATATGGAAATAGAATGTTACGTACCCCGTAACTGGGTGTCAGACCAGCAAAGACAGAAGTATCCATTGGAGTCTGGTGGTACTATATTTAAAGGTGTTTATTAATAAAAATAAGCAAAACCATATCAATAATGCAAATATCCATATAACACAAGGTAGCAGTAATAAACCTAAAAGTGTAGGAATAATAATAATAAGCAATAATAAACAAGCTCTATCGATGTCTAGGGGTAAATGAATTGTCATAGAATATAAAGTTCAGTTCAGTTCATGAGTGCTGAGGTAGTTATGAGTTGTAATCGTTGGAGAGAGAGAGAGAGAGGTTATTGGCTGAGTGTGGGTCAGTTGGACTAGGTGAGAGTAAGCATTCGGCACGGACTAGAAGGGCCGAGATGGCCTGTTTCCATGCTCTAATTGTTATATGGTTATAGTTTATCTCACCAGAAAATGGGCGGTTCTTGACCTTATTTTAGGCAGCTGGAATTTAATCCAGACAAATATGATGTTCTCCCTGGAGTAAAGGAAGTTGAGTGATGACTTGATAGAAATATGTAAGATTATAAGAGACATGGATTGGGTTGATAGTCAAAATATTTTTCCCTTGGTAAGGAGTTTTAAAGGGGATTTAAGGATAATGCCCTGGTCATACAGTAACTTTGATGTGGCTTTTGTAATTTCTGGAATAGGCAAGTCACACAACAACAACAACAACAACAACAACAACAGCAACAACAACAACAACAACAACAACAACAACGACGACGACGACGAAGAGGAAGACGACGAATTTCCAGGTAACAGATCAATGATCAACTGAAAACCATTGGCAGCAGTGTGGATATTTTAATAATAATATAATATGTTTTTAAAATAATATAAAGGATACCATTATAATGGAATGCAGGGACAGATAAATCTGTTGGCACAAGACATTGAAAAAGGCTTACACAATTCTGGGCTTTATCAACAGGGGCATTGTGAATATAAAGAAGAAATTCATGTTGACCTTTATTGGGAGAAGGTTGGAGTTGCAGAATTAAGTATTGTTACAATATTATTACAGGGTAGTAGTAGTGCAACTTGAGAGTAGCTCACTGCTCTACTCTCTCTACACTATATATATATTTCTTTTTGTAATTTATTGTTTTTTTTATTATGTATTGCACTGTACTGCTGGCACAAAACAACAAATTTCATGTCATATGCCAGTTATAGTAAGCCTGAATCTGATCTTGATGTTCTCCTAAGGGGTTGTCTATTGATGGTCTTCAGGTTGCTGTAGAAGCCGATCTGGGATCAACATATTCTGGTGCAGTGTGGGCACCACACCCATTCACCACTGGCTGATCACCACAAGATTTAATCCAGGACGTTAGGGTGGATTCCCTTAATGGAGAATGCCTGTGTATGACTATGTTTAATGAAGAGAGGCTGATTCATGGGCAGCCAATACACAGTCCCTGACAGATCAAGGCCAGGGTCCAATGGCATGGAGTTGCACTAGGGATGACTAGGGACCCTTTTCTGCTGCAACTTTCCTCTGCCTTCATTGCATTGTGATGTATCATCATTTTCTGCCAGCTCTACCATTGAGGTCTTGGTTGGGTCACTCTTTGTCTGGATCCTCCTTACAGCCATGGGTGACCCAACCAGCAGCTAAGGCCAGATGGCTAAACTCCAGATGGCATCTCTCTTGGGACCTCAGGAATTGACAAGCCTCCCCACCGTGACAAAGTGACGATCCTTGGAGAAGAATATTACAGGGTTTTCGTAAGGCCACCTCTGGAATACTGTGCATAGTTTTGATCCCTTTATTTAAGAAGAATGTTACAGGGTAATAGTGAAGCTATCCTGGATTACTGTGCACAGTTTTGATTCCTTTATTTGAAAAGGGATATGCAGGCAATGGAGGCAACCTAAAGAAATATAGCTAATTCTTGGGATGAGAGGCCGCTGAAGAAATTATATCTGTATTCTTTAGAATTTAGAAGAATGAGTAAGTACATAAAATCCTTACTGTGTATTATAACAGGTGGATGTCAGGATATTTCTTGAATGAGGCAACATAGTGATGCAATTAAGAGAGTGATCATTCAAAACTGAGGTGCATAGGAAGTCCTTACAGAGGGTGGTGAATCTCCAGAAGTTCCTATCCCAGAGAGCCGAGAAAGCTAGGTAGTTTTAAAAAATATATATTTATGGAGGATGTATGTACATTTTTGACTGATCATCAAACTGACACAGAAGAGAGGATGAGTCCTGGAGCAGATTAGCCATAATCATATCAAATAACAAGGTGAGTTTGAGGGGCCAAGTTCTCTTTAAATACTTCTCCTCTCACCCTAAATCTATGCCCCTAGTTTTGAGTGAGGGAGGGAGAGGGAGGGGAAGGGAGAGGGAGGAGGGAGATGGAGAGGGAGATTTTAAGAGTAGAAGGCTATTTCTGTTAATACCTACAATAGGGTAGTTAAATCTGGGGGCCCTTCCAGTGACGATGGTTTGAATAGGATGAGTAATATTTACCAGAACTGCAGGACAGTGAGGAGGAAGGAGTTAGGAAAGGATCATACACACCATTGATTGTAAATTGAATTGAGTTGACTTTATTTCTTATATCCTTCACATACATGAGAAGTAAAAATCTTTACGTTACGTCTCCATCTAAATGTGCAATGAACAATCATAATAATTTATAATAAATAGTACAGTCAATGTAATATAGAGTGCATTCAAGTCAGTGTGAGTTCATCAGTCTGATGGCCTGGTGGAAGAAGCTGTCCCAAAGCCTGTTGGTCCTGGCTTTTATGCTGCAGTACCGCTTCCTGGATGGTAGCAGCTGGAATAGACTGTGGTTGGGATAGCTTGGGTCCCCAGTGATCCTACGGGCCCTTTTTACACAGCTGTCCTTGTAAATGTCTTGAAACATGGGAAGTTCACAACTACAGATGCGTTGGGCTGTCTGTACCACTCTCTGCAGAGTACTGCGATTAAGAGAGGTACAGTAGACATCCATGTGTGCTTGCCAGAGTGCAGTGGAATATGTCTGCAGACAGCATATAACCATATAACAATCACAGCACTGAAACAGGCCATCTCGGCCCTTCTAGTCCATGCTGACGCTTACTCTCACCTAGTCCCACTGACCTGCATTCAGCCCGTAACCCTCCATTCCTTTCCTGTCCATATACCTATTCAATTTTACTTTAAATGACAATATCAAACCTGCCTCTACCACTTCTACTGGAAGCTTGTTCCACACAGCTACCATTCTCTGAGTAAAGAAGTTCCCCCATGTGTTACCCCTAAACTTTTGCCCCTTAACTCTCAAGTCATATCCTTCTGTTTGAACCTTACTCTCAATGGAAAAAGCCTATCCACGTCAACTCTATCTACCCCCTCATAATTTTAAACACCTCTATCAAGTTCCCCCTCAACCTTCTATGCTCCAAAGAATAAAGACCTAACTTGTTCAACCTTTCTCTGTAACTTAGGTGCTGAAACCCAGGTAACATTCTAGTAAATCTCCTCTGTACTCTCTCTATTTTGTTGACATCTTTCCTATAATTTGGTGACCAGAACTGTACACAATGCTCCAAATTTGGCCTTACCAATGCCTTGTACAATTTTAATATTACATCCCAACTCCTATACTCAATGCTCTGATTTATAAAGGCCAGCATACCAAAAGCATTCTTCACCACCCTATCCACATGAGATTCCACCTTCAGGGAACTATGCACCATTATTCCTAGGTCATTCTGTTCTACTGCATTCCTCAGTGCCCTACCATTTACCATGTATGTCCTAATTTGATTATTCCTATCAAAATGTAGCACCTCACACTTATCAGCATTAATCTCTATCTGCCATCTTTCAGTCCACTCTTTGAACTGGCCTAAATCTCTCTGCAAGCTTTGAAAACCTACTTCATTATCCACAACGCCACCTATCTTAGTATCATCTGCATACTTACTAATCCAATTTACCACCCATCATTCACATCATTAATGTATATGACAAACAACATTGGACCCAGTACAGATCCCTGAGGCACACCACTAGTCACCGGCCTCCAACCTGACAAACAGTTATCCACCCTACTCTCTGGCATCTCCCATCCAGCCACTGTTGAATCCACTTTACTACTTCAATATTAATACCTAACGATTGAACCTTCCTAAGTAACCTTCCATGTGGAACCTTGTCAAAAGCCTTACTGAAGTCCATATAGAAAACATCCACTGCTTTACCCTCGTCAACTTTCCTAGTAACAAAGTTTTACTAGCATCTGTGATTCCAGACTGTTTGAAGACCATTAGATTTGAAAATTGTAAATTGTAAAAATCTAGCCTTGACTGCTGGGAGGGGAATTCCATTCCAATGTAAATTTTATTGCATATGATTTAATTGTTTAATGACAGAAAGTTAAAGCTTGAATACATGAAATTAGAACTTGACTGGCAGAATGGTACCCACACCTACATAGGAAATGCACTTAAGTGGGACATTAAATCACTAAAACCCATCTAAAGTTTCTTAAAATGTGAGAATAAGAACTTGAGGTACGATGCTTCTTAGAACTGAGCTAATGTGATGCATGCTTGTTTCACGGGTACTTATAAAGATTTTGTTTTTGCAGGCACAGAGATTGCAATTGTTCTGGATGGATCAGGAAGCATTGAGAAGAAGGATTTTGAAATAGCAAAAGAATTTGTTATAAACATAACAAGAAATATTTGGAAAAAATGCTTTGAGGTAATTAATGAAAATGACTGAAAATGTAGAACTTGGGCCAATGCATAGATTAATTTCAAAGCAAAAAATGTCAACTATTTATAATAAACAAAGCAAAAAGATGAAGGCATAATAAACATATAAATCATAAGTAAAAACAGAAAAGGTGGAAGCCCTCACTAGGACAAGTGGCATTTGTGACGTGAAAATAATGGGTTAATGTTACATCTTGATTACCTTTCATCAGAACTGGAGAACTGGCCTGAGTTGTTGATTTCAATGTTGAATCTTGAGTGCTGTAACTTGCCTGTGAAAGGTGAAATGCTGTACCCTGAGCTTACACTGGGATGCTTGTAACAGTGTAACAGGATGAATCACTGTTAACAGTGTAAGTGGCATAAGATAGTATTGGCAGAGATGTATATTAAGGGGAGAAAAGTTACCAGGGTGAGAATAGGGCCCCTCAAAGACCAAATGGGACATTTTTGTGTGAGCAGTAGATGAGCAAAGTCCTTAATGACTATTTCTCCTCTGTTTTTTTCTCATGGAGAAAGACAAGAAGAATGGAACAAGGAAAGTAAATTTAAGTGAAAAGTAAATTTCAGAAGGATGAGAGGGTATCTTATTGAAACCTTTCAAATGTTGAAAGGCCTAAACAGAGTAGATGTGGAAAAGATGTTTCCCATGATGGGGGAGTCTAGGACAAGAGGACACAGACTCAGGATAGAGGGGTGCCCTTTCAAAAGAGAAATGCGGAGAAATTTCTTTAGCCAACGATTGGTGAATTTGTGGAATTTGTTGCCACATGCAGCTGTGGAGGTCAAGTCATTGGGTGTATTTAAATTCATAAGTTCTTGATTGGACATGGCATCAAAGGTTAGGGGGAGAAGGCCAGGAACTGGGGTTGAGGAGGAGATAGAAAAAAGGATCAGCCATGATTGAATGGCAGAGCAGACTCGATGGGCCAGATAGCTTAATTCTACTCCTATGTCTTATGGTGTTATGGTTTAAATGGGGAGGTGTTGGGGATAGTCTGCATTTTAGTAAAGAAGCTGATCTTCCTTCCAGTAAGATGGTATCATGCTCAGATTCAGCGGCCTCTCTGGAGCCAACCAAAGGCTTTTTAAATGTCATTTTACAATTGCAAGACAAAGATAGAGTTAAGAACTTCAAGTACTGCAGGTCTACCCTATCAGCGAGTTGCTCATTGGCAGAGGAGCTGGAATTGCTGGACTTGGTGCATACTGTGTTGCAGAAAGACGTTGAAGTCGGTGCGTGAAGGCAGTGTATAGTGTAACAGTGAGTGATTGTCTTGGACGTATTTCTTGCAATCACAAGACGCTGTTGGACATTGGTAACGTAAAATACTGCAAGTCCAGTTCACTGGTTTATTGGGGCAGAGGAGCTGCTTGGCCCTGGTTGTAACAAGGACTAGGCCTCATGCTCTGGGCTTGCTAGTCCAGTAGGGGAGATGTTGGGGAGGAGGTGTGGCACGGCATCCATGCTGGATTGAGGGCTAGCCCCTCCTCTCAGTGCTGTGCTCCAGTATTTGCTCAGTGGAAGACAAGCTAGATTACGTGCGTGCATGTGTACACTTGTCTGCAGACTGCTGAGAACTACTTGCTCTTGCCGACAACACCCATGCACCATCAACTTACAGGACATGTCACTCAGGGACTTGGGCTATATATATATTTTTTTTTTGTGTGACTTGGCCCTGGAGGAACGCTCTTTCATTTGGCTGTATTCATGAGTATTCACATATGTTTGAATGATAATTAAACTTGATGGATATCTTAAGAGGTATGAAGTTAGATAAATCTTCAGAGCCTGATCAGGTATTTCCCAGAATAATGTGGGAGGCTAGAGGAGAAAATGTTGCAGGAGCCCTGGATGACATATTTGATCGTTGTTAGCCACAGGTGAGGAGCCAGTAGGCTGGTATCAGGCAAATGTTATTCCTTTAAAAGAGTGACAAAGAGCAACAGAACTATAGACCAATACAGTGTCTGTAAAAAGTATTCACCCTCCTTGGAAGTTTTTATGTTTTAATGTTTTACAACATTGAATCACAATGGATTTAATTTGGCCTTTTTGACACTGATCAACAGAAAAAGAGTCTTTCGGGTCAAGGTGAAAACAGATCGCTACAAAGTGATCTTAATTAATTACAAATTTAAAACACAAAATAATTGATTGCATAAGTATTTACCCTTTTTAACATGATACACCAAATAATCACTGGTGCAGCCAGTTGGCTTCAGAAGTCACATAATTAGTTAAATGGAGATCATCATGTGCAGTCAAGGTGTTTCAATTGATTGTTGTGAAAATACACCTATATCTGGAAGTGCCAACAGTTAGCGAGTCAGTATTCTGGCAAAAACTACACCATGAAGACAAAAGAACACTCCAAGCAACTCTGCAAAAAAGTTATTGAAAAGCACAAGTCAGGAGTTGGATATGAGAACATTTCCAAGTCACTGAATATCCCTTGGAATATAGTTAAGTCAATCATCAAGAAATGGAAAGAATATGGCACAGCTGTAGATCTTACCTACAGTAGGTCATCCTCAAAAACTGAGTGACCATGTAAGAAGGGGACTAGTGTGGGAAGCGACCAAGAGACTTATGACAACTCTGGAGGAGTTCAGTGGCTGAGATGGGAGAGACTGCAAATACATCAGCTGTTGCCCAGATGCTTCATCCAGTCGCAGTTTTATGGGAGAGTGGCAAAGAGAAAGCCACTGTTGAAAAAAGCTCACATAAAATCTTGGTTAGAGTTTGCCAGAAGGCATGTGGAAAATTCTGAAGTCAGCTGGAAGAAGGTTCTATGGTCCGATGAAACCAAACTTGAGTTTTTTGGCCAACAGAATAAATGCTATGTTTGGCATAAGCCAAACTCCACACATCTTCAAACCACACAATCCCTACCGTGAAGCATGGTGGTGGCTGCATCATGCTGTGGGGATGCTTCACTGCAGCAGGTCTTGGAAGGCTTGTGAAGGTAGAGGGTAAAAGGAATGCACCAAGATACAGGGAAATCCTAAAGGAAAACCTGATGCAGTCTGCAACAGAATTGTGACTTTGGAAAATATTTATTTTCCAGCAAGACAATAACCCCAAGCATAAAGCCAAAGCTACACAGGAATGGCTTTAAAACAACTAAGTTAATGTTCTGGTGGTCAAGTCAGAGTCCAGGCCACAATGTAATTGAGCAATTGTGGCTGGACTTGAAAAGAGCTGCATATTCACAATCCCCTTGCAATCTGACAGAGCTTGAGCAGTTTTGTGAAGAAGTATGGGGAAAAATTGCAGTGTCCAGATGTGCAAAGCTGATAGAGACCTATCCACACAGACTCAAGGCTGTAGTTGCTGACAAAGTTGCATCTACCGAATACTGACTTGAGGGGGTGAGTACTTATGCAATCAATTCTTTTGTGTTTTATATTTGTAATTAATTTAGAATACTTTGTGAGATCTGATTTCACTTTGACATGAAAGAGTCTGTTGATCAGTGTCAAAAGAAAGCCAAGTTAAATCCACTGTGATTCAATGTTATATAACAATAAAACATGAAAACTTCCAAGGGGGGGTGAATACTTTTTATAGGCATTGTAAGTGTGACATCTCTGGTTGGCAAGTTACTGGAGAGAATTCTAAGAGATAAGATATATATTCAGTATATCTAGAAAGATGGCTGATCAGGAGTAGTCAGCATAGCTTTGTATAGGGGGGATCATGTATTACAATTTGATTTGAAATGTTTGATGATGTAACCAAGAATATTCATAGCGGCATGGTGGTAGAGGTGGTTTATGTGGATTTTAAGTAAGGCCTTCAGACAAAGTAGCAGAGTTAGGCCCATCGAGTCTGCTCTGCCATTCCATCATGGCTGATCCTGGATCTCTCTCAACCCCATACTCCTGCCATATCTTTGTCATATCCTTTGATGCCCTGACCAATCAGGAAGCTATCAACTTCCACCTTAAATATACATATAGACTTGGCCTTCACCGCTGTCTGTAGCAGAGCATTCCACAGATTCACTACTCTCTGGCTAAAATATTTCCTCCTTACCTCTCTTCTAAAAGCTCACCCCTCAAATTTGAGCCAGTGCCTTCTAGTTCTGGATAACCCCCACCATAGGAAACATCCTCTCCACATCCATCTTATCTAGTCCTTTCAAAATCTGGTAGGCTTCAATCAGATCCCCTCACATTGTTCTAAATTCCAGTGAGTACAATCCCATGCTGCCAAACACTCCTCATATGTTAATCTCTTCATTCCCGAAATCATCCTTGTGAACCTCCTTTAGACTCTCTCCAATGACAACACATCCTTTTTGAGATATGGTGCCCAAAACTGTTGACAATACTTCAAGTGCAGCCTGACCAGTGTCTTATAAAGCCTCAGTATTATCTCTTTGCTTTTATATTCTATTCCCCTTGAAATAAATGCCAGCATTGCATCTCCCTCCTTCACCACAGACTCAACCTGTGAATTAACCTTCTGGGAGTCTTGCACGAAGACTCCTAAGTCCTTTTGCCCCTCTGATGTTTGAATTTTCTCCCCATTTAGATAATGGTCTGCACTATTGTTCCTCTGACCATACATTATCATACATTTCCCAACACTATATTCCATCAGCCACTTCTTTGCCCATTCTTCTAATTTTTCTAAGTCCTGCTACAATCGCATTGCTTCCTCGCCATTACCTACCTCTCCACCTATCTTTGTATCATCCATAAAGCCATCAATTCCAATCTCTAAATCATTGACAACAATGTGCAAAGTAGCAGTCTCAATACTGACCCCTGAGGAACACCACTAGTCACTGGCAACCATCCAGAAAAGGCCCCTTTTATTCTCACTTGCTGCCTCCTGCCTGTCAGTTATTCCTCTATCCATGCCAGTATCTTTCCTGTAATGCCATAGGATTCTATCTTGTTAAGCAGCCTCATGTGTTGCACCTTATCAAATGTCTTCTGAAAATCCAAGTAAATGACATTCACTGCCTCTCCTTTGGTCACCCTCAAAGAATTCTGACAGTTTTGTCAGACAGCACTTCCCTTGATTGAAACTATGCTGACTTTGACTTATTCCATTAGTCTCCAAGTATCCCGAAACCTCATCCTTAATAATACACTCCATCACTTACCCAACCACTGAGGTTATGCTAACTGGCCTATAACCATATAACCATATAACCATATAACAATCACAGCACGGAAACAGGCCATTCCGGCCCTCCTAGTCCGTGCCGAACTCTTAATCTCACCTAGTCCCACCTACCCGCACTCAGCCCATAACCCTCCACTCCTTTCCTATCCATATACCTATCCAATTTTACCTTAAATGACACAACTGATCTGGCCTCTACTACTTCTACAGGAAGCTCATTCTTCATAACTTCCTTCTTTTTTTGCCTTCATCCCTTCTTAAGGAATGGAGTGACATTTGCAATTGTCCAGGCCTCCAGGACCATGCCAGAATCAAGTGATGCTTGAAAGATCATAACCAATGCATTTGTTATCTCTTCTGCAACCTTTCTCAGGACTCTGGGAAGTAGCCCATCTGGTCCAGGTGACTTATCCACCTTAATACCCTTCAGTTTGCCTAGCACTGTTCCTTTGTAATAGCAATGGCACTCACTCCTGTTCTCTGACACTCACAGACCTCTGGCACATTGCTAGCGTCTTTCACAGTGAAGACTGATGCAAACCATTAATAAAGTTCCACATGATGCGTTGAATTCAGGGAGAGCTGGTTAACTGGATACATGATTAGTTGATGGTAGAAAGCAGAAGTTGATGGTGGAAAATTGGGCCATTACTAGAAGTCACCAGAATTCAGAAGAATGAAGGGTGACCTCATTGAAACATATCAAATGGTGAAATGCCTTGATAGAGTGAATGTGGAGAAGATGTTTCCTATGTTGGGAGAGTCTAAGACCAGAGGACAGAGTCTCAGAATAAAGTGGTGTCCTTTTAAAATGGAGATGAGGTGGAATTTCTTAAGCCAGAGAGTGGTGAATCTGTGGAATTCATTGCCACAGGCAGCTGTGGAGGCCAAGTCTGTATATATATTTAAGGCAGAGGTTGATAGATTCTTGATTGATCAGAGCATGAAGGGATATGGAGGGAAAGCAGGAGATTGGGGCTGAGAGGAAAAATGGATCAGCCATGATGAAATGACAGAGCAGACTTGATGGGCCAAATGGCCTAATTCTGCTCCTCTATCTTATGGTCTTATGGTTATTAAACATTAGGGTTAGTGTTAGACCAGGTAACTATTTTTTTAAAACAACAAAGAAATTATGGGCAAAATGTCCTCCTGTAATGGAAGAAGACATTTGTGACCAAGTTGCTCACAATACATAGATAGGTGAAGGGCAGGTAGGGTTAAATAAACAGGGATTCTGCAGAGAGAATTAAACAGATTGAGAGAATGGGCAAATAAGTGGCAGATGGAATATAGTGCAGGGAAATGTCTAGTAATACACTTTGGTAGAAAAAATAAAGGTATAGACTGTCTTCTAAATGGGCAAAATATTCAAAAACCTGAGATGCAGGTTCTGCAAGATTCTCTGAAGATTAACTTGCAGGTTAGGTTGGTGCTAAGGAAGGCAAATGCAATGTTAGCATTCATTTTAAGTGGACTAGAATATAGGAGCAAGGACGTAATGCTGAGACTTTATTGGGCATTGGTCAGATTGTACTTGGAGCATTGTGAGCAGTTTTGGGCCTCTTATTTTAAAAAGATATGCTGACATTGGAAATGGGTCCAAAGGAGATTCACGAGAATGATTTGGGAATGAAAAGGTTCATGTATGAGGAGTATTTAATGACTCTGGGACCTTACTCGCTGGAGTTTAGAAGAATGAAGGGGCTATCTCATTGAAACCTTATCAACTATAGAAGGCCGAGATAGAGTGAATGTTGAGAGGATAGGTGAGTCTAGGACCAGATGGCACAGCCTCAGAATAGAGGGACATCCATTAAGAACAGACATGAGGAAGAATTTCTTTAGTCAGAGGTTGTGAATCTGTGGAGTTCATTGCCATTGATGGCTGTGGAGGCCAAGTCATTGAGTATATTTAAAGTGGAGGTTGATTGGTTCTTAATTAGTCAGAATGTCAAGGGTTATGGGGAGAAGGCAAGGGAATGGGATTGAGAGGGATAATGAATCAGCCATGATGGAATGGTGGAGCAGACTTGATGGGCTAAATGGATTAAATCTGCTCCAATGTCTTATGGTCTTATTGTTTTGTCTCCTAAATTTTCTCTGATTTAGTTCCTGAAGGGGCAACTTGATTCTTCTGCAGATGTTTCTAAGATTATCTTGTTATAGAGTAGGACTACAAATACCAATATCCCTGCCATGGGTGTTCATTGTGATCAGTCCATTAAAGAGATACAACACTATCTCCCATTGCTCACCTAGCACTTGAGGGGATTTTTTCCCCCCAATCAGCTCCATGACTTGAAGCAGTTACATTAAGAGCTACTGGGCTAGCCAGAGATTGCCTCTTGTATTTCTTCCAATGAATAGTTAACATGCAGAAGTACTGGAGTGTAAAATGAGGTCACAAGGGTCTGCAGATAGAGTCATAAAAGAATACAACACAGAAACAGGCCCTTCAGCCCATCTAGTACATGCCAAATCATGCTGAGATCAGGAACAAAATATTGATAGAAGAACTCAGCAGATCCCAACTGAAGAGGCAAAGGGATAGATGACATGACAGCTTGAGATATATTGGTTTTATATTTGGTCCTGAAATTAGTTTTGTGGGGTTCTCATTAGCTTGCTTTTAAATGCTGCTTGTTTTCAGATCCTTCTCTTCTTTGCCACAGCCCTATCTAGGTAACTGTCTTCAGCCTGACAATGTTAAGGTAGCCTTTACATCCAGTTCTTCTCTTCTTATCTTTTCTAAATTTCATTTTCCCGCCATCAAGCTGGATACCTTCACCTGGCAAAATGTTAAGTGGCAATTTAACATCTTAACAATTCCCTAACCTCTTAAAATCCCTCTCAGTCTCTACCTTACTTCATGACACTTGTTAAAATCTACCTCTGACCAATATTTGGGTCATCCAACCACGTATGGCGCCAAGGTAGTGTAGTGGTTCTTACAGTTTGGGACATCAGAGTTCGGAGTTCACTTCTGGCAGCCTCTAAAATCAAATTTTGATGTTCCTTTCTGTGATGGTTTTCTCCGAGTGCTCTGGTTTCTTCCCACAGTCAAAAAATATATCAGATAGTGGGTTAATTGGTAATTATAAATTGTACTGTGATTAGACTAGGGTTAATTGGTGGTTGCTGGCTGGTGTGATTCGAAGTGCCAGAAGGGCTTGTTCTGCACTTTATCTCTAAATAAATAAATAAACAAACTTGGAGTAATATTTTGTTTGATTGTGCTCTTTTAAAGTGCTTTCCATTATTTGCTTTCTTTAGGGATGTTTTATATGTACAAGTTGGAATGAAATAATTTTTAAATGGCAGTTTGTGACTCAGTAGTCACTAAAATTTATATTTGTTTTCCATTAACAGTGTGAATTTGCATTGGTTCAGTACGGAAGAAAAATTGAAACAGTATTTGATTTGAAGGACAGTCAAAAATTGAGTTCTGGAATTTTCCCAATTGTGAGAAATATGTCTCAGTTGGGTGAAGTCACAAAGACAGCCTCTGCAATACAGCATGTTCTGTGAGTATTAAATATTCTTCAGTCATTACTATATTACAAAAATCCCGCTGCACCTTTTGGTTGTCATCCTCGTTGTCTACTACACCCCAAATCTTGGTGTTAACTGCAGAATTGCTGATCCAGTTAACCACATTATCATTCAGATTGTTGATATAGATGACAAACAATAACAGACCCAGCAATGATCCTTGCAGTATTCATAGGCCTTCAGTCAGAAATGCAACCATCTAATAGCACTCTCAGGCTTCTCCCACAAAGCCAATGTCTAGTCCAATTTATTACCTCATCTTGAGTGCCAAGTGATTGATCCTTCTTAACCAGCTTCCTGTGCAGGATCTTGTCAAAAACCTTGCTGAAGTCCATATAGACAACATTTACTTACTCCTTCATCAACTTTCCTGTTAACTTTCTCAAAGTTATATATCCGGTCACTTAGAATACCTTCCAATGTCCACTGATGTCAGGCACACTGGCCTGTAATTTTTTGGTTTATTCTTAGAGCCTTTCTGAAGCAGTGGAACAAAATTAGCTACTCTCCAATACTCCAGTGCCTCACATGTTGCTTAGAAATATCTCTGCTAGGGCCCCTGAAATTTCTGCATTTTCCTCTCACATGGTCCAAGGGAACATGTTGTCAGATCCTGGGGATTTGTCCACTCTAATTTGCCTCAAAACAGCAAAGCTCTGCTCCTTTGTAATCTTTATAGGGTCCATGACCTGGATGCTGGTTTGCCTCACTTCTATAAATTGTGCTTGTTTCCCGAGTAAATACAGATGCAAAAAAATCAGTTTACAATCTCCCTCATCCCTTTTGGCTCCACGCATAGATCACCATTCTGATCTTCCAGTGGACCAATTTTGTCCCTTTTGTTCTTAACATATCTGTAGAAGCCACAAGACCATAAGATATAGGAGCAGAATTAGGCCATTTGGCCCATCAGGCCTGTTCTGTCATTTCATCATGGCTGATCCATTTTCCCTCTCTGCTCCAATTTCCTGCCTCCTCCCCATATCCCTTCATAACATGTCTAATCAAGAATCTATCAACCTCTGCCTTAAATATACCCAATGACTTGGCCTCCAGAGCCACATATGGCAACAAATTCCAGAGATTCACTACTCTCTGGCGAAATAAATTTTTCCTCATTTCCATTCTAAACGGATGTCCTTCTATTCTGAGGCTGTGTCCTCTGCTCTTAGCCTCTCCCACCATAACAAACATCCTTTTCACATCCACTCTTTTGAGGTCTGTCAACATTCGATAGGTTTCAATTTGGTCACCTCTCATTCTTCTGAATTCCAGTGAGTAGAGGCCCAAAACCTTCAAAAGCTCTTCATATGACAAGCTTTTCGATGCTGAAATCACTTTCATGAACCTCCCTTGAACCCTCTCCAATTACAGCACAGCCTTTCTTAGATATTTCCTTTCTTGGAGAATCTAGAGAGCTAGGCAGAAAGCTGAGAAGCAGGACCTCCAGGGTAGTAATTTCAGAACTGACACCTGTGCCATGCACCACTGAAGGTAGAAACATGATGATTTGGCAGATAAGTGTGTGGCTGAGAAGCTGGTGCAGGGTTCAGGTTCTTGGATCATTGGCATCTCTTCTGGGGGAGGTATGACCTGTACAAAAGTGATGGGTTGCACCTGAGCCCAAGGGGGACCAATATTCTTGTGGGCAGGTTTGTTAGAGCTGTTGGGGAGGGTTTAAACTAACTTGGCAAAGGCTGGGAACTGCAGTGAAGGGACTCAGGATAGAACAAATGGTAAAAAAGTAAAGATAGCATGCAGTCAGACTGTTAAAGCAGAACAGCAATGGCTTAAGTTTCTGGGGAAATGAGGAGGGTTCAGGACTGATATATTCCAAAAATGAAAAAAAATACTCAAATGGCAAAATAGTATAACCATGGCTGACAGGAGAGGCAAGGCTAATGTAAAAGCTAAAGGGAGGGCATACAACAAAACAAAGAAGCGGTCATCGACAGAGTGATCTGAGGCAGAGTGGTAGGGGTTTGGCTCATTCAGACTTTGGCGATAACGGATTGAGGGAGGTAAGTTACCTGTGAGGAATAGAAACAGGTAGTATGCCTGTGAGGTCAGTGTTCTGTATTGGGTGTCAGATGTGGGATGTCTGGGAGACTCCCAGCCTCTCGGACGACCACATCTGCACCAGGTGAGTCGAGCTGCAACTCTTTAGGGACCGTGTTAGGGAACTGGAGATGCAACTCGATGACCTTCGTCTGGTCAGGGAAAGTGAGGAGGTGATAGAGAGAAGCTATAGGTAAGTAGTCATACCAGGGCCCCAGGAGACAGATAAGTGGGTAACATTCAGGAGAGGGAAGGGCAGGAGTCAGATACTAGAGAGTACCCCTGTGGTTGTCCCCCTTAACAAAAGGTACTCCTGTTTAAGTACTGTTGGGGTGGACGGCCTACCTGGGGGAAGCGACAGTGGCCACACTTCTGGCACAGAGTCTGGCCCTGTGGCTCAGAAGGGTAGGAAAAAGAAGAAGGCAGCAGTAATAAGGGGACTCTATAGTTAGGGGCTCAGACAGGCAATTCTGTAGATGCAGGAAAGAAATGTGGATGGTAGTTTGCCTCCCAGGTGCCAGGGTCCGGGATGTTTCTGATCGCGTCCATGATATCCTGAAGTGGGAAGGCGAACAGCCAGAAGTTGAGGTACATATTGGTACCAACAACATAGGTAGGAAAAGGGAGGAGGTCCTGAAAACAGTCTAAAGGAGTTAGGAAGGAAGTTGAAAAGCAAGACCTCAAAGGTAGTAATCTTGGGATTACTGCCTGTGCCACATGACAGCGACTATTGGAATAGAATGAGCTGAAGGATAAATGCATGGCTGAGGGATTGGAGCAGGCGGCAGGGATTCTAATTTCTGGATCACTGGGACCTCTTTTGGGGCAGGTGGGACCTGTACAAAAAGGATGGGTTTCACTTGAATCCGAGGGGGACCAATATCCTGGCAGGGAGATTTGCTAAGGGATTTAGGGAGAGTTCAAACTAGAATTGGTGGGGGATGGGAACCAAACTGAAGAGATGGAGGAAGGTGTGGTTGGCTCACATATAGAGAAAGCTTAGAGACAGTGTGAGAGGGAGGACATGCAGGTGAGAGAGAAGAGATACGCTCAGATGGTTTAAGATGTGTGTATTTTAATGCAAGAAGCATCATGAACAAAGCAGATGAGTTTAGAGTGTGGATCAGTACTTGGAGCTATGATGTTGTGGCCATAACAGAGACTTGGATGGCTCAGGGGCAGGAATGGTTACTTAAAGTGCCAGGAAGGCAAAAGGGGGTGTGTGTGTGTGTGTGTGTGTGTGTGTGTGTGTGTGTGTGTGTGTGTGTGTGTGTGTGTGTGTGTGTGTGTGTGTGTGTGTGTGTGTGTGTGTGTGTGTGTGTGTGTGTGTGTGTGTGTGTGTGTATACACATGTATAGGAGGAGCACACAGGGAAATCTTTTCTGTGTAATGGATTTGTTCACTGACTTTTATGAATACTGCCCTCAACTCACAAGTAGGAGGGGTTATCCCCCACAGCTAGGCATTTCCTCTAGCTCAACGCAGGGTCATCTACTAGAGACTTCAGCCTTGGAATCGCACAATCGTTGCCATTTTTGTTATTATTTGCATTTCTTTATTCTTATTTATTCAGGAAGTAGATCAATTAAGTTTTATTCTGCTAATTTCAATGATACATTGACAGATAAATACAGAAGGCTAAGGACAAAGCAAAATTCATTTCTTTTAATGTCAATGGGCTATTAAATCCAATCAAATGTAATAGAATTTTATCCAAAATGGAAAAAGAACAAGCCCATGTAGTATATTTACAGAAAACTCATTTAACTGATAATAAGCATAGAAAACTAAAGAGAATGGGCTTCACTAATTTGTTTTTCTCCTCATATAAATCAGGACATAGGAGAGGAGTTGCTATTCTTATCTCAAGTAAGCTAAATTTTGAAAAAGTATTCGAAATGGGAGAAAAAGAGGGCAGATATATTCTGGTAAGGGGGAACATAGATGGAAATTCAGTTACTCTGTTGAATATATATACATCCCCAGGAAGTGATATTGGTTTCTTTCAGAAAATTACTGATATTATGGTAACGGAAACAAAAGGTCTCCTGATATGCAGGGGAGACTTAAATTTACAATTACAACCAAATTTAGACTCTTCCAATAGAAAAACCTATGAAACAAAATCCTTACATAAGCAAGTTAATACACTTTTTGAGGATGTTGGTTTAATTGATATATGGAGGGACCTTTTCCCCAACAGAAGGGATTACACTCATTATTCTGCTCCTCATTCTGTATATACAAGAATAGACTATTTCATAACATTTGGAAAAGACAAAGACAAAATAAACACCTGTGGAATTGGGACAATAGATGTAAGTGACCATGCACCTATATATTTATCTGTTGATTTTGACCTACAACCAAAGAATACTATTTGGAAACTAAATTCAAGTCTACTCAATGATCCGTACTTTAAGAAACAAATTAAAAAAGAAATTGGTCTCTACTTAGAATTTAATGATAATGGAGAGGTTTCATCTCCCATTTTATGGGATACTCTGAAGGCTGTCTTAGGAGGGAAAATTATAGCGATACCTTCATATAAGAAATAAATAAGGAATAAAACATTAGAGGAATTACAAAATAGGCTGAAGGAACTAGAGAAAAAACACAAACTGAATTTGGCACAGGATACATTAGGGGAAATTAAAAGAATTAGGAATTAAATTAATAGTTTGGCTACGCAAGAAATCAAGAAAAATTTAATGTTTCTGAAACAGAGACATTATGAAAGTGGATCAAAATCTATGAAAATACTGGCGTGGAAACTGAAAAAAAAGATAGCGGAAAATACAATTCATAGAATTAGGGACCCAAGAATGAAAATGATAAAAAATAAGCTAAGTGAAAATCAAGAAGCTTTTGAAGTGTTTTACAAAACTCTATATTCCAAAGTTCCAGTGGTAAGCATAACCCAAATTGACACCTTCTTGAATTCTCTAGAGTTACCCACGTTAAGCGAAGAACAAAATAGAACGATGACTGCTGACATAACTGAAGTTGAATTAAAAGCTACAATTAGTAGGCTTAAATTAAGCAAGTCACCAGGATCAGATGGGTATACGACAGAGTGGTACATAGAATTTAAAAATGAGTTAATTCCTGTTTTACTCCCCACACTGAACTGGGCTCTAAAAAAGGCACAAATGCCACCCAGTTGGAAGGAAGCGATAATCTCAGCTATACCGAAAGAAGGCAAGGATAAAATGGAATGCGGGTCATTTAGACCAATATCCATTCTTAATGTAGATTATAGATTATTTACCTCCATCATGGCCAAACGATTAGAGGAGTTTCTACCCATACTGATACGTAACGATCAGACAGGTTTTATATGGCAATGCCAAACACAAGACAATATACGAAGGACACTTCACATTATGGATCATATACAAAAAATAAAATCAAAGCAATAGTGATAAGCGTGGATGCTGAAAAGGCATTTGATTCGGTAATTGGAATTTTCTTTACAGAGTTTTACATAGATTTGGTTTCCAAGACACAATTATTAAAACTATACAGACACTATATGACAACCCTACTGCTAGGATTAAAATCAATGGATATTTATCAAATAGTCTTACCCTAGAAAGGGGCATGAGACAGGGTTGTGCATGGTCACTGCTACTCTTCGCATTATATCTAGAACCATTAGCGCAATAGATCAGACAAACTGAAGATATCGGGAATTACAATTAAAGGGACAGAGCATAAATTGGCTTGTTACGCTGATGACATTTTGATCTATCTAGGGCAACCAACATACTCTTTATCTAAATTGATGTAATCCTTTGAACAATATGGTCAATTATCAGGATACAAGATCAACATTGATGAAACCCAATTACTTTCATATTACTATAGCCCACCAAGAGAAATTGAAAGTAGATATCCCTGGACATGGCACACAGAGTCTTTCAAATATTTGGGCATCATTATGCCAAAAGATTTGGCAAAAATATCAGAACGTAATTATCAGCCTTTATATAAAAAATTAAGGAAGATATGGCAAGACGGAACCTGATTCCTTTTTTCAGTCTCAGTTCAAGGATTGAGTCTATTAAAATGAATATACTGCCCAGACTGTTATATCTCTTTCAGACCCGACCAATAGAGATTAATCAAAATCAATTCAATGAATGGAACAAGATGTTATCAAGGTATATTTGGCAGGGTAAAAGGCCTAGAGTTCATCTCAAAACATTGCAATTAGCAAAGGAAAAGGGGGGATGGGGCCCACCTTCTCTTAGAGATTACTATTTTGCAGCACAGTTGAGAGCTGTGATATGTTGGTGCAACTCATCATATGATGCTCAATGGAAAAACATTGAGGAGCGGGTACTTCCCATCCTCATACAAGCAATTTTGGCTGATAACAACCTGCAAAGGTACATAAATCTTATTGATGACCCATGGGTGAAATTGACTCTTAAAATATGGAAAACTACTGTAAAAGAATATAATCTAGAGGGAGATATTGCATTCTTAAATGGTGTGCATATGACTCGGATTTTACACCAAATAAATTGGATGCTAGATTTAAGGACTGGACAGCTAAAGGAATAACAGTTCTTTGCAACATAATGAAAGAAGGAACACTGTTCCGTTTTGAAATGCTTAAAGAGAAACACTTAATAGAAAAACAAGATTTTTATTGGTATTTACAGATGCGACAATATGTTAATAAGACGCTTAAAAATGTAACCAAGGCAAGTACATGCTTGATAGAGCTATTTAGAAAAGCATATAATTCAGATAACGGTAGTAGAATCATTTCAAGCATGTATAAGGGGTTGTCAAATCTTAAAACACATTCAACTTCATACATTAAAACAAAATTGGAGAAGGAAGGAGGGATAATTATATCTGAGGAAGAATGGACAATAATATGGAGGCATCAATGGAAGTGTACCAGTTCACAGAAATGGAGGGAGTTTGGATGGAAAAACTTAATAAGATATTTTATTACACCCTCTCAGAAATCCCATTATGATAGTAACCTCCCTGTTTGCTGGAGAAATTGTGGAAATCAAAATGCAAATCATTATAATATTTTTTGGGACTGCCCTGTTATCAAAGAGTATTGGAGGGGGATACACAATGCCCTACAAGACATCTTTAAATGTGAAATACCCTTAGAGAGTAAGACCATATATTTTGGATATATACCTTAAGAATGGTTGAAAAGAGATAAGTATTTAATGAATATACTGTTGGTGGCTGGTAAAAAGACTCTTACTAGGAAATGGTTATCACAGGAGAGCCCAACTTTAAATGCGTGGATGGAAATTACAATGGACATTTACAAAATGGAGAAGATAACAGCATCTGTTAATCATAAGCTGGAACAATTTGATTCATACTGGGAAAAATGGTTTAACTACATAATGCCTCATAGGCTTGATTTTATTCTCACAAATCAATGAATATGTTGTAAAAACAAAGATCACTCCCTACTCGTACATAGTATTTTCCTTTTGCTTGTTTTTTTCTTTCCACTCTTTTCTATAAGTGTATACCTCAGATAAATACTTTGTGGAGATTTGTGACATATATGATCATATGATATATATGTACAATGTCTGAAAGACATCTTATGAAAATGTTTGTTTAATGATGAACTTCAATCAAAAAAAATTACAAAGAAAAAGAAGGCGTACGGTGTATTGGCCTTCATCAATCGTGGAATTGAATTTAGGAGCCGAGGGGTAATGCTGCAGCTATATAGGACCCTGGTCTGACCCCACGGAGTACTGTGCTCAGCTCTGGTCGCCTCACTACAGGAAGAATGTGGAAGCCATAGAAAGGGTGCAGAGGAGATTTACAAGGATGTTACCTGGATTGGGGAGCATGCCTTATAAGAATAGGCTGAGTGAACTCAGTCTTTTCTCCTTGGAGCGAAGGAGGATGAGAGGTGACCTGATAGAGGTGTATAAGATGATGAGAGGCATTAATCATGTGGATAGTCAGAGGCTTTTTCCAGGGCTGAAATGGTTGCCACAAGAGGACACAGGTTTAAGGTGCTGGGGAGTAGGTACAGAGGAGATGTCAGGGGTAAGTTTTTTACTCAGAGAGTGGTGAGTGTGTGGATGGGCTGCCGGCAACAGTGGTGGAGGTGGATATGATAGGGTCTTTTAAGAGACTTTTAGACAGGTACATGAAGCTTAGTAAAATAGAGGGGTATAGGTAAGCCTAGTAATTTCTAAAGTAGGGACATGTTTAGCACAACTTTGTAGGCCGAAGGGCCTGTATTGTGCTGTAGGTTTTCTATGTTTCTATGTTTCTATCTCCTCTGTACCTACTTCCAAGCAACTTAAAACTATGCCCTCTCATGCTAGTCATTTCAGCCCCGGGGAAAAGCCTCTGACTATCCACATGATCAATGCCTCTCATCATCTTGTACACCTCTATCAGATCACCTCTCATCCTCTGTCACTCCAAGGAGAAAAGGCCAAGTTCACTCAACCTATTCTCATAAGGCATGCTCCCCAATCCAGGCAACATCTTTGTAAGTGTGCTAGCATTGGAGAGTGTTCAGCAGATGTTCACAAGGATGATTCCAGGAATGAAAGGATTATCCTATGAGCAACATTTGATGGCTCTGTGTCTGTACTCACTGGAATTTTGAAGGATAAGTGTGGATCTCAGTGAAAACTTTTGAAAGTTGCAAGGCCGAGATAGAGTAGGTATGGAAAGGTTGTTTCCCAAGGTGGGGGAGTCTAGAGCAAGAGGGCACAGCTTCAGAATAAAGGATCGTCCATTTAAAACAGAGAGGTGGAGAAATTTCTTTTGACAGAGGGTGGTGAATTTGTGGAATTTGTTACTCCAGGCAGCTGTGGAGCTGGGTCGTTGGATGTATTTAACACAGAGCTTAATGGGTTCTTGATTAGACATGGCATTAAAGGTTACAGGGAGGGGGCCGGGGAGGGGGCTGAGGAGGGGTAAAAAGGATCAGCCGTGATTGAATGGTGGAGCAGACTTGATGGACCAATGGCCTAATTCTGCTCCTATGTCTTAAAGTCTTATAAGGGACACAAAACTGTTCACAATACTCCAAGTGAGGCCTCATCAGCACTTTATAAAGTCTCAATGTTACATCCTTGCTTTTACATTCTCGTCTTCTTGAAATGAATATAAACATTGTATTTTCCTTCCTCACCACCAACTGAAACTCCAAATTAACCTTGAGGGAATCCTGCACAAGGACTCCCAAATCCCTTTGCATCTCAGATTTTTGAATTTTTCTCTTACTGGGTGCTTTTCCACAGTTAAGACAGATGAAGACACCAGCAGTGTACCACAGGTCCATGAGTGTCAGGGAGCAGGAGTGAGCGCCATTGCTATTAAAATGAAAATGTGGTTGGCAAACTCAAAGGTCTTAAGGTGGATAAGTCACCTGGACCAGATGGACTACATCCCAGAGTCTTGAGAGAGGCTGCTGAAGCAATAACCGATGCATTGGTCATGATCTTTCAAGAATCACTTGATTCTGGCATGGTCCCAGAGGCCTGGAAGATTGCAAATGTCACTCCATTCTTTAAGAAAGGAGAAAGGCAAGAAGGGAGATTATAGGCCAGTAAGCTTAACCTCAATAGTTGGGAAAGTGTTGGATCCTGTTATTAAGGATAAAGTTTCAGGATACTTGGACACTAATGATAAAATGTCAAAGTCAGCATGGTTTCTGTCAAGGGAAGACTAATCTGTTAGAATTCTTTGAAGAAGTAACAAGCAGGGTAGACAAAGGAGAGGCAGTGGACATCATTTATCTTGATTTTTCAGAAGGCATTTGATGAGGTGCCTCACATGAGGCTGCTAAACAAGATAAAATCCCATGGTGTTACAGGAAAGATATTGACATAGATAGAGGAATAGCTGACAGGCAGGAGGCAGCATGTGGAATAAAAGGGGCCTTTTCAGGTTGGCTACCAGTGACTAGTGGCGTTCCTCGGGTCAGTATTGCTTTTCACATTGTTTGTCCGTGAATTAGATAACGGAATTGATGGTATTGTGGCTAAGTTTGTGGATGATACGAAGATCGATGGAGAGGTAGGTAGTGCTGAGGAAGCCATATGATTGCAGCAGGACTTAGACAAATTGGAAGAATGGACAAAAAAGTGGCAGATGGAATACAGTGTTAGGAAATGTATGATAATGCATTTTGGTAAAGGGAACAATAGTGCAGAATGATTATCTAAATGGGGAGAAGTTTCAAACATCAGAGGTACAGACGAACTTGGAAGTCATTGTGCAAGACTCCCAGAAGGTTAATTTACAGGCTGGGTCTGCGGTAAAGAAGGCAAATGCAATGTTGGCATTTATTTCAAGGGGAATAGAATATAAAAGCAAGAAAGTAATGCCGAGGCTTTATAAAACACCAGTCAGGCCGCACTTGGAGTATTGTCAACTGTTTTGGGCCCCATACCTCTGAAAGGATATGTTGTCATTGCAGAGAGTCCAGAGGAGGTTAACAAGGATGATTCTGGGAATGAAGAGCTTAACAGATGAGGAGCGTTTGGCAGCTTTGGGCCTGTACTTACTGGAATTTAGAAGCATATGAGGGATCTCATTGAAACCTACCAAATGTTGAAAGGACTAGATAAGTTGGATGAGGACAGGATGTTTCCTAAGGTGGGGTGGGGGGGGGGGTGTGGTATCCATTACTAGAGGGCACAGCCTCAAAATTGAGGGCGAGCTTTTAGCAGAGAGGTAAGGAGGTATTTTCTTAGCCAGAGAGTAGTAAATCTGTGGAATTCTCTGCCACAGACTGTGGTGGAGGCCAAGTCTGTGAGTATATTTAAAGTGGAAGTTAGGGCATTGAAGGATATGACGAGAAGGCAGGTGTAAGACCATACAATTCTGAACACTGTATTCCATCTGCCACTTTTTTGCCTATTCTCCTATTTGTCTAGATCCTTCTGCAGGCTCCATACTTCCTCAACACTATCTGCCTGTATTCATATTGTCCACAAAGCCATTAATTCCATCACCCAAATCATTGACATATAATGTGAAAAGAAGCAGTCCCAACACTGAAGTCAATGGAACACCACTAGTCACCAGCAGCCAAACAGAAAAGGCCGCCTTTATTCCCACTCTTTGCTTCCTGCCAGTCAGCCAATCTTCTGTTCATGCTAGTATCTTGTTTAGCAGCTTCATGTGCGGCACCTTGTCAAAGGCCTTCTGAAAATCTAAGTAAGCACTGTCCACTAACTATACTTTATCTAGTCTGTTATTTACGCAAAGAATTTCAACAGATTTTTCAGGCAAATTTTCCCTTAAAGGAAATCATGCAGACTTTGGCCTATTTTATTATGGACCTCCAAGTACTCCAGAACCTCATATTTAATAATAAACTCCAACATCTTCCCAACCACTGAAGTCGGTTACCTGGCCTATAATTAAATAATGGAGTGACAATTGTAATTTTCCAGTCCTCTGGAACTATTATAAAATTTAGTGAAAGATCATTACTAATGCCTCCACAATCTCTTCAGCCGCATTTTAGCTTCTCAAGCACCTTCTCCTTAGTAACAGTAACTGCACTCACTTCTGCTCCCTGACTGTATTGAATTTATGACATACTGCTGGTATCTTCCACAGTGAAGTCTGACAAATATATTTATAAAGTTTATGATATTATATAAAACCGGAAAGATGTGTTTCTGAAAGCTAAACCTTTTCTACTACTTGTACGTCCAGAGACAATATCTTCAATGAAACAACAGGCTCCAAAAAAAATGCGAAACAGTTTATCATTGTGGTAACAGATGGCGATATATTCCAAGATGAGTTAAACCTGATCGACGTAATCCGCTCAACTAAAATCGCTAATGTGACACGGATTGCTGTTGGGGTAAGCTTCTTACTACCACATCCTGGATGTTATTTCTATTTATTTACTTAGAGATACAGCACATTAACAGACTCTTCTGGCTCAATGAACTCTCACCACTCAATTACACCCATGTAACTAATTAACCTCTACTAACCCATTTATCTTTGGAATGTAGAATGCAAGATGTTCTGAGGTTTAGATGTTTTGTTTCAAAAGGGGCATGGAGAGGTGCGGGAGTGGCATTACCAATCAGGGTAGTATCACAACTACAGAAACAGAGAATGTCATAGAGAGATTGCCTACCTAGTCAGTGCAGGTGGAAGTCAGCAACAGGAAGGAAGCAATCACTCTATCTGGAGTATTCTATCGACACTGCCCCTCCCATTAGCAACAGAAATATTGAACTGTAATTGGGAGGCAGATTTTGGAAAGGTGCAAAAATAACAGGGGTGTTGTTATGGGTAACTTCAAGTTCCTTAATACTGATTGACACCTCCTTATTGCAAAAGGTTCATTTGGACATAATTTATTAAGTGTATCCAGAATTCCTGATGCAATATGTACTCAGGCCGACTAGAGAAGAGACCATACTGGATCTAGTGGTAAGCAAGGAACCAGGTCAGGTGTCTGATCACTTGGTGGGTGAGCATTTCAGAGACAGTGATCACAACTCCCTGACCCTTACCATAGCCTTGGACTTGGATAGAAGCAGAGGGCATGGCAAGGTATTGAACTGGGGAGGATGAATTATGATGCTATTAGGCAGGAACTTGGTAGGGTAAATTGGGAATGGATGTACTCTTGTTTAGGCACCAAATGCATAGGGTTCTGGATTGGTTTGTCGCATTGAGGCAGGGAATGGATGGTAGGGTGAAGGAACCATGGTGACAAGAGATGTGGAACATTTAGTCAAGAGGAAGAAGCTTACTTAATGTTTAGAAGCGAGGATCAGATAGTGCCCTAGTGAATTACAAGGTAGTCAGGAAAGAGCTGAAGAGTGAACTTAGGAAACCTAGACGAGAATATGAGAAGGCCTTGGCAAGTAAGATTAAGGAAAACCTCAAGGTGTTCTACACATATGTGAGGAACAGGATGAATACTAGAGTGAGGGTAGAACAATTCAGGGATGGAAGAGGAAACTTGCGCCTGGAGTCAGTGGAAGTAAGGAAGGTCCTTAATGAATACTTTGATTCAATATTTACCAGTGAGAAGGACTTTGGCGTTTCTGAGGACAATGTAAAACAGATGAACAGGTTATTGGAGGATAAGCTGGAACTTTTGAAAAACATTAGGTTGGTAAGTATCTAGGAAATGAAGGAAAAGATTGCTGTACTTTTAGTGATGATCTTTGCATCCTCAATCATCACCAGATAATTGGAGCGTGGTAAATATTATTCATATGTTCAAGAAGGGTAGTAGGGATAACCTTGGGAATTGTAGACCAGTGAATCTTAATTCAGTGGTGGGCAAATTATTGGAGAAGATTGTTGGGGACAAGATTTCCAAGCATTTGTAGAAGCATAGATTAATTGGGAATAGTCAGCATGGCTTTCTGAAGGATAGGTCACGTCTCATGAGTCTGATTAAATTTGTTGAGGTTGTGACAAAGCACATTGATGAAGATAGAGCAGTAGATTTGGTGTATATGGATCTTAGTAGGATGTTTGATAAGGTTCCCCAACAAAGGCACATTCAGAAAATCAGGAGGCATGCAAACCAGGTAAACTTGGCTGTGTGGATACAGAATTGGATTGGACTGAAGGTGCTGTATCAGAATGTACGCAGTATATGGAATATAGATGAACTTATCAAGCTGGATGAACTCAGCAGGTTGGGCAGCATCTGTTGAAAGGAGCAGTCAACATCTCAGCCCAAAACGCTGACTGCTCCTTTCAACGGATGCTGCCCGACCTGCTGCGTTCATCTAGCTTGTTTGTATGTGTTGATTTGACCACAGCATCTTCAGTGTGCTTTGTGTTTAGGTAGATGAACTTGCAGCACAGTTGCAGATTGGCAGATATGATGTTGTAGACATCACTGAATCATGGCTGAAAGAAAATTATGGCTGGAAGCTTAATGTCCAAGGATACACATTGTATCAATAGGCAGGAAGGCAGAGGGGGTGGTGTTGCTCTGTTAGTAAAAGATTAAATCAAATAATTAGAAGAAGGTGACATAGAGTCGGAAGGGACTGAATCATTATGGACAGAGTTAAGGAGCTGCAAGGGTAAATAGACCTTGATGGGAGTTGTATACAAACCCCCAAACAGTAGTAACGAAGTGACCTACAAATTATAACAAGAGATAGAATGTATTACAAAAGGGCAATGAAAAAGAATTTCAGGATGTATATTGTATACATTTCTCTGACATTAAATTAAACCTATTGAACCTGTTTTTACAAAAGTCATGGGGAACTTCAATGTGCAAGTAGATTGGGAAAATCAGGTTGGTGATGGATTCCAGAAGGGGGAATTTCTAAAGTGCCTAAGAAATGGCTTTTTAGAGCAGCTTGTGGTTGAGCCTACTAGATGGTCAGCTATTCCCGATTGGGTGTTGTGCAACAAACCACAAAAAGATTAGAAAGCTTAAGGTAAAAGAACCCTGAGGGAAAGTGATCATAATATGATTGATTTCATCCTGAAATTTGAGAAGCTAAAGTCAGATGTATCAGTATTATATCAGAGTAAAGGGAAATACAGAGGAATGAGAAAGGAGTTTGCCAGAATTGATTGGAAAAGGACACTAGAAGGGATGATGGCAGAGCAGCAATGGCTGGAATTTCTGGAAGCAATTTGGAAAGCACAGGATATGGACATCCCAAAGAGGAAGAAGTATTCTAAAGGCAAGATGATGCAACCGTGGATAACAACAGAAGTCAAAGCCGGCACTAAAGCCAAAGAGAGTGCATATAATAGAGCAAAAATTAGTGGGATTAGGAAGCTTTTAGGAACCAATAGAAGACAACTAAAAAAGTAATTAAGAAGGTAAAGATGGAATATGAAAGTGAGCTAGCCAATAATATTAAAGAGGATACCAGAAGTTTCTTCAGATACATAAATTGTAAAAGAGTGTGGGAGTGGTTATTGGACCGCTGGGAAACGAAGCTGGAGAGGTAGTAATGGGGGACAAGGAAATGGCGGACAAACTGAATAAGTATTTTGCATTAGTATTTGCTGTGGGAAACACTAGCTGTATGGTGGAAGTTCCAGGTGTCAGGGTGCATAAATTGTGTGAAGTTACCATAACTAGAGAGAAGGTTCTTGGGAAACTGAAAGGTCTGAAGGTAGATAAATCACCTGGACCAGAGAGTACACCCCAGGATTCTGTAAGAGGTGGCTGAAGAGATTGTGGAGGCATTAGTAATGATCTTTCAAGAATCACTAGTCTTTGTGCAAGATTACATAGGGTTAACTTACAGGCTGAGTTGGTGGTGAGGAAGGCAAATGCAATGTTAGCATTCATTTCAAGGGGGCTAGAATAGAAAGGCAAGGACATAATGGTGAGACTTTATAAAGCACTGGTGAGGCCTCACTTCGAGTATTGTGAGTAGCTTTGTGCCTTTTATCTTAGACAGGATGTACTGAAACAGGAGACGGTTCAAAGGAGGTTCACGAAAATAATTCCAGGAGTGAATGGCCAGTCATATGAAGTGTGTTTGATAGCTGTGGGCCTGTATTTATTGAAACCTACCGAATGTTGAAAGGACCAGATAGGGTGGCTGTGGAGAGGATAGGATATCCAGAACTAGCGGGCCCAGCCTCAAAATTGAGGGGTAACCTTTTAGAACTGAGGTATGGAGAGTTTTTATAGGTGGAGGCCAAATCCATGGGTATACTTAAGACCAAAGTTGATAGTTTCTTGATCAGTCTGGGCATCAAAGGATATGGCAAGAAGGCAGGTATATAGGGTTGAATGGGATCTGGGATGGCAGAGCAGACTCAATGGGCTGAATGGCCCTGTTCCACTCACATGTCTTATGGTCTTACTTGTGCAAAGGACAGTACACTGAAAAACCCAGGTAACTTGGCCCACTGCAACAATTGCCACTTTGTGGGCTCCTATATTTTCTTTATTGGCTGCTGACAATTATCTAATTAGCCAATCAATTTTCAACAAACGATTTGCAAGTGTGCTTATTTTAGTTTCTTGCTTTGTGCAACTGAACAGAAAGCCCTAAGGCTACATCTACACTTGACCAGATAAATCTGTAACTGAAGCTTTTTCTGTTTGTTTTGACCCTCTGTCCGCACTGAAACGGCGTTTTCCTCCCCTGAAAATGGAGGATTTTCCCAGCCAATTTTCTAAAATGCCCTCCAGAGTGTGTAAATTTGAAAATGCCGCTTGGGCAAGAGTAGTGTGGACGGGGTAACCAGAGATTTCTAGAAACGCTGTCATGACATGCAGGAACAGATTGCAGCGTTTCATTGTTTTCCTGAACGCAACCCCTCCACACAACCTAACAATTTCAGAACAGACAGCAATGAGACTGAAGCCAGAAGAGTTAGAAATGTACTCACCAAATACTTTGACCCATAACTTACTGAATAAATAAGTATACGTACTCACTTTGCCCTGTTTTCTGTCCTTGCTTGTATGAAGGTAGTTTACCTATTTATGCAAGTACTTCTCTGACAATAGATGTGTAACAGCCTAATGTAACATTGTATGGAAATACAAGGTGCTTTATTAATAACCTTGTTATTAATAAACTAACACTGATAACACTGATGCAGACATGTTTTATACATTTAACAAGGTGCTCTATTAATGCAACAGATTTATCAGTTTTTCAATGTTCGTTGTCAGTCAGGCCATACTGTCTGTGAACTCCCTGTCGGTTGCCTCCATACGCTCCAGTATTTGTTTTTTTTAGCTTTTAGTCATCCTGCGTGAGAACCAACAGCTGTCCGTCGTTTGGAAATTTCCTTTTAAGTTTTTCTAGTCTGTAACTGCACAAACGCGCACTTTCACTGCGAGAAACCAAACATGACGCCTGTTTTCTGTAGATGTGTCCTGTGCATGCCCAGTAGGAGGAGATTCGCCCAAATACCCGTTTTAATGTGGACAGAGGTATTTTCAAAAATGCTTGGTGTGGACGCTTATCGTTTTTACGCGAAACCAGCGTTTTCAAAATTATCCGGTCTAGTGTGACGTAGCCTGAGACTCTCCTATTAAAAACACTTACCCTTGTTCCAAATTCCAGCTCCAGTTAGGTGAAACTGAACTAAATAATTACAGCATTGTGGTTTCTTAGAAGGAAGTTTTAGCTATTCAACAAGACATCGGATAGAGTCTGAAGTTTCTGTGGGTTGGATGACTTGATACAGCCAATTATCAAAGGGTTACCTCAGCAGCAGTTATTCTGGGCTCTTCATTATGTTACAGTTAAATAAAGATGCTTTATCTATCAAAGGATGTGATTGATCAATCTATTGCAATATTAACTTTGTAATTCTGTTTCCAACAAGGTTGGTGAAAGCTTTAGCAAGCCAAAAGCAATGAATGAGCTAAAGCTAATCGCGACTGATCCAGATTACAAACATTTATTCCAAGTGGGTAACTATTCTGCTTTAGATGGTCTACTGGCAGATCTGGAGGAAAATATAGTTGGAATTGAAGGTATTTACAGTATTTATTTGTTCTTTACTCTGAAATGAATGTTTGAATTAAAACCGATAAAACAGAATTATTCATCATAATTATTGACCATCTTTGTTTTAAATCTTATTATGACACAAGATCAGGGAAAATAACAAAGCATATTATCTAAGAGGGTATACAGCAATGAGATGGAGATAGCTTGCAGATTATGGGTACATTTATCACCCTATCCAGTGTTCTCACTTTCAGGGATCTATGATCTTGGACCCCAAGATTCATTTGTGTGTCGATGTTTTTGGCATTTACTATATACTTGGATCCTTTGTTTGATGGCTCTCGGCTTGTACTCACTGGAGTTTAAAATAATGAAAGGGCAGCTCAGTGAACTCTATTAAATATTGAAAGGCCTAGATAGAGTAGAGGTGGAGAGAATGTTTCCTATACTGGGTGAGTTTAGGAGCAGGAGCAGAAGGCACAACCTCAGAATGCAGGGATGTTCTTTTAGAACAGAGGTGTAGAGGAATTTCTTTAGGTAGAGGATAGTGCATCTGTGGAAGCCAAGTTATTGGGTATATTGTGAGCTCAATTTCAATGTTTAAAAGAAGTTTGGATAGGTACATGGATGGCAAGGATATGGGTGGGCTTTGGTCCAGATGCAGGTTGATGGGACTGGGCAGTTTAAATGGTTCAGCATGGACTAGATGGGCAGAAGCACCTGGTTCCGTGCTGTACTTTTCTTTGACTCTATGACTCTATATTTAAAGTAGAGGCTGATAGATTCTAGATTAGTACGGATGTCAAAGGTTACAGGAAGCAGGCAGGAGAATGTGATTGAGAGGGATAATAAATCAGCCATGATCAGAGCAGACTTGATATGCTGGATGGCCTAACTTTGCTCCTATATATATTATGGTAGAATGGTACTCAGTATTTTGATTTATGAAGGCTAATATGCCAAACGCTGTCTTTATGATCTTATCTACCTGTGATGCCAATTTCAAGGAATTCCCAGATCCCTCTGTTCTACCAGACTCCTCAGTGTCCAACTGTTCACTGTGTAAATCCTGCACTGCTTTGTCCTCCCAAGTGCAGCACACTACACTTGTCTGCCCTTGTCAACCATAACCATACATACCACCAAATGAAACAAAGTTCCTCCAGACCAAAGTGCACAACACAGTATGTATAACTCACACACATAACACATAGTGATATTGCCACTAATAAATTTACAAATAATAAGGTGTATTTGAGGCACAAGTTGAAAAGCAAACAGCATAAAGCTACTGGCACTTCATGTGTGATGAGACCTGGGTGCTGGCAGGAAGTTCAATAGTCTTACGGCCTGGGGGAAGAAGCTGTTTCCCATCCTAACAATTCGTGTCTTAATCCTATGGTAGATGATCAAAGAGATGTTGGATGGATGGGAGGAATTATTGACAACACTAAGGGCCCTCTGTATGCAGTGCTCCTGATAAACATCTCTGATAGATTGATAGACGAAAGAGAGATCTCAATGATACATATCACTTGCAGCACGAGGGGTCCCAGCACACTTGACTATTGCTACACTAAGATTAGAAATGCTTATCATTCCACCCTTAGACTGCATTTTGGGAAATCTGACCATCCGTCTGTCCTCCTTCTACCTGCATTCAGCAGAGGCTAAAGAGCAAGATTCCAGAGATCAGGATATCAAAGAGGTGGTTGCTGGAGGCCAAAGAACAACTACGGAATTGCTTTGAGTGGGTGAACTGGGTCATATTCAGTGAGGCATTAGGGGATCTGAACTAATAAGTCACGGTTGTCACAGACTTTATCGAAACAGTCATAGATGAGTATTTGCCCACAAAATCATTTGGAGTCTTTCCCAACCAGAAACCCTGGTTAAATCAAGAGATCTACAATCTGTTGAGGGACATATCAGTGGCATTCAAGTCTGGCAACCAAGTAAAATATAAGAGGTCTAGGTACAACCCCCAGAAAGCCATCTCACATGTGAAGTGGCAAATCTAGATCAAACTTGAATCATTGAAGGATGCTCAACTGCTGTTGCAGGGTTTGAATGCTAGCACCTCCAGCAAAGTGAAAGCAAGTGACATATCATAGGTGACAACAAGGTTTTTCTCCCAGATGAGCTCAATGCCTTTTATGCCTGCTTTGTTATTAAGGGGAATGGCTACACCAGTACTCAGCACTGTCTACCTATTCCCCTTCCTTCTCCTAACAGTTACCCAGTTACCTGCATCATGCACTTGAGTAATTGTTTCCCTTTAGCTCTTGTGAATCAACCCCTCTGTCTACTGAATTATCTGTTGGTCATCCAGCTCTAGTTCCCTAAGGCTGTCTGTAAGGAATTGTAGCCAGATGCAATTCTTGCAGGCGTTGTCATCAGAGACCCTAGATGTCCCCATGACTTACCGCATCATGCAAGAGGAGAAACCATGACCCTGGATTATATACCCACTGCTTTAGACTGTGCAAAAATCAAGAAAGAAAGCAAAATTAGCAGAAACCTCACTCTAGCCTCTGCCTCTTCTCATCAAAACCTCAACTCTCCACTCTAAATTTGGCCACTGATTCAACTTAGCCATTTTTTATTGGCCTTTGCCAATTGCTGAATTATCCAATCAATTTACAACTAACAATTCATATTTGTGCCTCTCTTATGCTCTGACTAGCTGAAACCAAACAGGAAGTCCAAACAGATGTCAAAAACTGAAAGAAATATATTAGGGTATCTGTCTGAGTGGGTGATGTGAATGGGTAATCTTGATGAAGTAAAGACAAGCCATAAATTTCTAAGGCTTAGAAGTCTACAGGCTAAATACTGGCAAATTAATGTTGAGAGGCACCTAATGTTCAGCAAGTAGTTTGTGGGCCATAGGGTATGGTTCTGTGTGGGATGAATCTATGACTAAGGAGTGAGATAAATTTGTAGATGGAATAGGCATTGAGGAGTATGGGGATACAATGGGAATCTGGCAATGGAATAAAAGATTAGCCATGATCTTATTGAATGGTAGAGGGCTTGAAAACCAAATAGCTACTACTTGATTTTTTATGTTATTATATTTACTGATTATCTTCATTTCCTTTTTATTTATTAATTCAACAGGTACTCAAGGTGCAAATGTAAGTGCCTTTCACATGGAGCTGGCACAAATCGGATTTGCTGCAGATTACTCTAGTGATGTAAGATGGTGTTATATTTTTCTAAAATCTGTGATTTTATGTTGTTTTTATGAATGTGAACTACAGGTCTTCTCCAGGTTATATCAGGATTCCATTCCTGAGAACGATCCATAACACAAACAGCTTGTAAGTCAGAAATGCAGCAAATTAAAGCAGTTAAACCAGGTGTTTAACTCAGTCAATTTGATATAATGAACCCAGTTCCCACACTGCAGCATGCTCCAGTAGTCCAGTAGCAGCCAGCAAAACCTTCTACTGGTCTCCTAAATTCTCATTTGTATGTACAAGCTGTCAAGATGAGCATCCGTAACCTCTGGATGATTTGTAAATGAATAAAAAAGATTGAGGGCCACTAGTTGCCCAGGTATATGTGCCAATATTCTAATTTGTGTCAGAATTACCACTTGTAGTTTCATTTTAAATTCCACCTTCTGCTGAATTGAAGCAATGTGTTTGTGATGAGAGCAAAACTCTATAGGCACAACAACATCAGTTATAAGAACAACATTACTAATTCAATTGCACCCAGTACAAAGAGAAACACTGAATTGATAGTCACTGTCTTTACCTTGAACCTCTTGGGACTTGGCTTTGTGTGACTACAGCACAAGCTCTTTCCCTTCTGCTGTCCTATTAGATGCAGATTTTCTTCCTCTTGGTTACAGTGTCATCAAGCACAGGAAAAAGGCCCTCAGTCCACTATGTCCATGCCAATTGCCAATCCCCTCAAAGACATAGAATCATATAGCATTCAAACACATCATTTGGTCACTGTGTACATATTAACTTGTGGACACTTTGTATTAATTCTGATATCACTTGGCCCATCGCCAGCCTGAGAAAGATACTAGCATGACAAGCAGATTGGCTGAATGGCAGGAGGCAAAGAGTGGGAATAAAGAGGGCCTTTTCTGATTGGCTGCCAATGACTCTATAACTCTATTAAATTAATCCCTGGAGGAATTCAGGGGATGCAGGAGTATAATTGAGAAGGAGATTAGAAGGGCAAAAGGGTCATGTGATAACTTTGGCAAAGAAGATGAAGTAGATTTTATGTATATTAGGAGAAAAAGATGAGTAACTAGAGAGAGAATAGGGGCACCTTTATATGGAGGTGAGGAGATGGGTGATGTCCTCAGTGAATATTTTTTTCTCTGATTCTGTTGCTGAGAAGGAGATGAAGACTTCAGAACTTGAGACAGTTAACGTGGATGTCTTTGGGATAGCCTGCATTACAGCAAGTGAGGGTAGGATTTTCACAGTGAATTGTAGGAACCTGAAGAGTGTTGTATAACAATGAGACTGAGGACATGGTCAGGCTGCATTTGAAATATTGTGAACAATTTTGAATTGTGAATTTAAGGAAGGATATGCTGGCCCTGAAGAGAATCCAGATGACTTGAGAAAGTATGATCCCAGGAGTGAAAAGCTTAAAAAACATTTAAGGAGCATTTGAAATCTCTGGTTTGTACTTGGAGTTCAGAAGGATGAGGGATTAAACCTACTAGATACTGAAAGGTCTGGATAGGGTGGATGGGAGAGGATGTTTCCATTAATAGGTGAGTTTAGGATCTGAGGGTACAGCCTCAGAATAAAGAGATATCCCTTTTAAAACTGAGAGGGTGCCAGAGGGCAGCACAAAGTCTGTGGAATTTGGTTCGGGGTTACAGAAAGGAGGTGGGACAACGGGGTTAAAAACTGTCATTGTTTAATGGTGGAACTGTCTCAATGGGCTGAATGGTCTTACTCTGCTCCTGTATCTTATGGTCTTATCAGATACAAGTACATGGTAGGTAGACAGGCTGGTGAAGAAGGCTTTGGTACACTAGTCTTCAGAAATTAGGGGATTAAGTATAGAAGTTGGGATATTATGTTACAATCATACAAGATATTGGTGAGACTACATTTGGAATATTGTGTCCAGTTTTGGTCAACTTCTCATAGAAAAGATGCAGTAAGCTGGAAAGAGTACAGAGGAGGTTTATGAAGATGTACTGGAACTTGAGGGATTCATTTATGGAGAGAGGTTGAGCAGGTTGGAGCATTTGAGAATGAGACTGTCCTTTTTTCAGTGGGTCAGGGAAGAAGAGAGTGTATTGGGTCAGAGCCCTACAGAAGTCATGAGAAAAGACTAAAGGATCAGATTCAGGCATGACCAGTCTTTTTGGACTCTGCAGGCTTAGAAAGTATTGGTGTCAGAGGCCTAACCTCAGCTGCAAATACTTGTAAAAGGAGGGTAGGTTGAAGCGGAACAGCCATTGTTCGGAGCGGCTATTGGCAGAGAGTGCCAGTGATAGAGTGATAGGCTTTGGCTTTGGCTTAACAGGCTTCAGTATGAACAGGCAGAGGCACAGTTAAGAAGAGGAAAGCTTTTCTCTTTTTTGTTGTACAGTAGTCAGGATGGAATTCTCCTGCTGTCAAATGTGGGAATTTGGGATACCTAATGACTTCCCTGATGACTACAGCTGTGGGAAGTACACCCAACTTCAGTGCCTGACTGACTGGGTCAAGGAGTTGGAGTTGGATGTACTCAGGATCATTCAGGAGGCTGAAGATATTAGGGACGAGACTTTTGAAGAGGTGGTCACATCCAGAGTATAGGCTTCGGACAGAAGATGGGTGACTACCAGGAGAGGTAAGGGGATTAAGAAGTCATTGCAGAGTTCCCCTGCGGCCATTCCCCTCTGCAACTGGAACACTGCTGGGGTGGGGGGTGGGGGGAGATAGCCCATCAGATCATAGCAGCAGCTGCTAGGTTGGTGACACTGTAGCTGGTTTTGAGCCTTGACAGGGAAAGGTAAAGTCAGGCAGTGTAGTAGTTACAGGGGACCAATAAGCAGGAGGACAGAACGAAGATTCTGTAGCCACAAAAGAGACACCAAGATGGCGTATTGCCTCCCAGGTGCTAGGGTCCATGATGGATCAGAGAGGGTGCAGGATATTCTCAAAAGGGAGGGGCACAGTTAGAGGCCATGGTGCATATTGGCACCACTGACATAGGCAGAAAAGGGGAAGAAGTCCTACACAGTGAGTATATAGAATTAGGAAAGGGGCTGAAGAGAAGGACCTCCAAGGTTATAATATTGGGGGGGGGGGGGCTAGAGCAAGTAAGAAAGGGGTGATGGCACAGATGAATGAGTGGCAGCAGAGATGGTGCAGGGGACAGGGTTTCATTGGAGGGAACATTGCAGGGAATATGCAGGGAACATTGGAACCTTTTCTGGGGAAGGGGTGACCAGTACAGGAGGAATAGGTTGCACCTGAACTGGAGGAGAACCAATAACTTGGCTGGGAGATTTGCTAATGGTACTCGGGAGAGTTTAAACTAGTTTTGCAGGGGTCTGGGAACCAGAGCTTTAGGTCAGGATAGCTATAGATAAGAATAGGTTGTTGTGGGTGAGTTTTAAATTGGAGTAGGGCAAATTACGAGGGCATTAGGCAGGATAAAGAACTGTTAATTGGGAATGCTTTTTCTCTGGCAAGTCCACATCATTCATGTGGAGGGTGTTTAAAGATCAATTGCACAGAGTACAGGGAAGGTATGTTCCTGTTAGACGGAAGGATGGGGATGGAAAAAAAGAGAATTTTGGATGTCCAGAGAGGTGATGAATTTAGTCACGAAGTAAAAGGAAAAGTATATCAAGTTTCAGAAATCGGGATCAAAAGAAGCACACAAGGAGTATAAAGAAGCCAGGGAAGAATTAAAGAAGGGAATTCGGAAAGCCTGGAAGTGTCATGAAAGGTCCTAGGCAAGTAGAATTAGGATGAATCCCAAGACATACATCAAGAGGAAGAGGATAACTAAGTAGGACAGCTCAAGGATAAAGAGGGGAATATTTGTTTAGATGTGAAGAATATGAGTAAGATACTTAATGAGTATTTTGCTTCAATATTTACGAAGGAAGAGGATTAGTTGAGGCATTGAGTTCAAAAGTCAAGAGGTTATGTTGCAACTTTATAAAACTCTGGTTAGGCTACATCTCGAGCATTGCATACATTTCTAGTTGCCCTACTACAGGAAGGATGTTGAGGGTTTGGAGAGGGTGTAGAAGAGGTTCAGCAGGATACTACCAGGTTTAAAGGGCATGTGCTATCACAAGACGCTGGATAAAGTTGGGTTGTTTTCTCTGGAGTGCTGGAGGCTGAGGGGAGATCTGGTAGAGGTTTACTAGAGTATGAGAGGCATAGATAGAGTGGACAGAGAGTATCATTTAATATTGGCCCTAACACCATGATCCATGCAATAATCACCTGCCATAATCTTACAGGACAATATTTTGCTTGGTGCTGTGGGAGCTTATGATTGGACTGGAGGAGTAATGATATACAACAAAGATAAAGGAGTAAAGCAGTTTCTGAATGAATCCAAAGGAATGTTTTCAGCTGCTTACGGTTATCTTGGTATGTAAACTTTCATCATATAACTTATCACATTTTTATTCATGCGACTACCTTGTGCTCAAGTGCTACACTTCAAACAAGCAATACATTTAAATATATGGTGTAGCAGCTCATTCCATGCTCTCACCACACTCCGAGTGAAAAAAGTTCCCCCTCATATTCCCATTAAGCAGCTCACCTTTCACTCTTAACCCATGGTCTCTACTTTTAGCCTTGCCCAAACTTAGTGGAAAAAGCCTGCTTGCCCTTCCCATCTCATAATTTTGTATACTTCTATCAAATCTCCTCTTATTCATCTACATTCTAAGGAATAATGTCCTAAACAATTCAGCTTATTCAACCTCTCAGATCCTCAAATCCTGGCAAAATCCTTATAAGTTTTCTCTCCACAATTTCAACATTATTGATATCTTTCCTGTAGGTAGGTGCTCAGAACTGAACACAATGCTCAAAGTTAGGCCTCACCAATGTCTTTTACAAATTCAACATAACATCACAACACCTGTATTCAGTAATTTATTTATGAAGGCCAATGTGCCAAAAGCTCTCTTTATGACCCTATCTACTTGTGATGCCACTTTCAAGGAATTATGAATCTGTATTCCCAAATTAACCTCTGTTCTACTGCACTCTCAGTGTCCTATCATTCACCATTCAAGTCCTACTCTGGTTTGTCCTCCAAATTGTGACACCTCAAGTTTGTCTGCATTAAATTCCATCTGCCATTTATTAGCCCATTTCTTCAGATCCTGCTGCAAGCCTTGATTGACTTCCTCACTATCTACTATACCCCAATTTTGGTGTCATTTGCAAATTTACTGATCCAATTTACTACATTATCACCCAGATAATTGATAACAAACAACAACAGGCCCAGTACCGATCTATGCGGTGCTCCACTCGGCATAGCCTCCAGTCAGCCATCCACTACCACTCTCTGGCTTCTCTCACAAAGCCAGTGTTGAATCCAAATCATCATTATGAATGCCAAACAATTGAACTTTTTTGACCAACTTTCCATGCAGGACCTTGTCAAAAGCCTTACTAAAGTCCATGTAGACAACATTCACTGCCTTTCTTTCATCAAATTTCCTGGTTACTTCCTTGAAAAACTCTTTAGATTGATTAGACATGAACTTCCACTCATAAAGCCACGTTGACTATCCCTAATCTTTCCCTGTCTATTGAAATCTGGTCAATTAGATTACCCTCCAATATCTTTCCTATTACTGATTCAGGCTCACTGGCCTATATTTTCCTGGCTTATTTTTAGAGCTTTTCTTAAAAACAGAACAACATTAGCAATCCTCTAATCCTCTGACTCCTCACCCATGGCAAAGATCACCTCTGCTGTTGTTGTTCGTCCTTCGGAGTCGAAGACAACCACGACTTCTGTCAGGTGGAGGATTTGTGACTGTGGGTCCGGAGGTAACTGGTGAGGCTAATCCGGGCCCTAAAAGCTCACCCACATGTGGGACACATGAGGGTAGGTGCTGCAGTGGAAGTGGAGGTATCTCGAGCCTTGTGCGCGGCGCATTTCCTCTGAGCCTCTGCGGTGTGTCTGATTTCTGCTGCATACACTCCTTTAGTGGTCCTGCTCCACCAGGTTGGGCGGTCCAGAGCAAGCAATTCCCAGCTACTGGGATTGATGTTGAGGTCTTTGAGGGACACTTTGAGGCAGTCTTTGAAATGTTTCTTCTGCCCTCCAACTGAGTGCTTGCCCTGGCTCAGCTCTCCATACAGCAGCTGTTTTGGTAGTTGACTGTCAGACATCCTGATGATGTGGCCAGCCCATCTGGCTTGGGCTTTCTGTAGGAGGGTGTAGATGCTGTGGGTGCTAGCCCACTCCAGGACCTCCGTGTCTGGGACTTTGTCCTGTCATCGTACGTGGAGAAGTCTGTGGAGGCAGCTCAAGTGGAAGTGGTTGAGCTGTTTAGTGTGTCTGCTGTAGACAGTCCAGGTCTCGCTGGCATAGAGGAGGGTGGTGAGAACCACTGCTCGGTAGACCTTCAGCTTGGAGAGACCTTCAGCCTCTCTCTCTCACCTCTGCTACGGCCCCTGTAATTTCTGCACTAGCCTCCCACAGGGTCCAGGGAACACCTTGTCAGGCCCTGCTGATTTATCCACCCTAATTTGCCTCAAGACAAAAAACACCTCATCCTCTGTAATCTGTATATGGTCCACGACCTCAATGCTATTTTGCCTCACTTCTACAAACTCTGCGTTCATATCATGAGTAAATAGACATGTAAAATATCCATTTAAGATTTCCACCATCACTTTCGGCTCCAGGCATAATTATATTGAAAGTAATGGCATTATGATCACTAGATGCAAAGTGTTCCCCGACACAAACTTGCCCTGTCCTGTCACCTGCCCAGTCTCTTTCTAACAGTTGTAGTATCACACTCTCTCTAGTTGGGACTTGTATGTATTGATTAAGGAAACTTTCCTGAACACATTAAAATCATTAGATATACAAGCAGAATTAGGACATTTGGCCCATCGAGACTGTTCTACCATTCCATCGTGGCTTTTTAAATATTCCCCTCAACCTCATTCTCCTGCTTTCTCCCTCCAAGAAGATGGTGGCTTTTTAGAGCACCTCGTAGTTGAGCCTATTAGGGGATCTGTCATTCTGGATTAAGTTTTGTGTAATGAAATGTAATTGATATGAAAACTTAAGGTAAAAGCACCCTTGGGAATAAGTGATTATAATATGATTGAATTCATCCTGAAATTTGAGAAGGAGAGCTAAAGTCAGATGTTACAGTGTATTACAGTGGTGTAAAGGGAATTACAGCAGCATGAGAGAGGAGTTGGCCAGAATTGATCAGAGACACTGGCAGGGATGACAGCAGAGCAGCAATGGTTGGAATTTTTGGAAGCAATTCAGAAGACACAGGGTATGGACATCCCAAAGAGGAAGATGTATTCTAAAGGCAAGATAACACAACCGTGACTAACAAGAGAAGTCAAAGCCAACATAAAAGCCAGATAGAAAGTAAGCTAGTTAATAATATTAAATAATATTTAATAATGATATTAAAAGTTCCTTCAGAAGTGTAAAAGAGAGGCGAGAATGGATATCGGATCACTGGAAAATGATGCTGGAGAGGTAGTAATGGGGGAACAAGGTAATGGTGGATGAACAGAATAAGTACTTTGTGCCAGTCTTCGCTGTGGAAAACACTAGCAGTATGGTGGAAGTTCCAGGTGTCAGGGGTCATGAAGTGTGTGAAATTATCATAATGAGAGAGAAGGTTCTTGGGAAACTGAAAGATCTGAAGGTAAATGTCACCAAGACCAGATGGTGTACATCACAGGGTTCTGAAAGAAATGGCTGAAGAGATTGTGGAGGCATTAGTAATGATCTTTCAAGAATTACTAGATTCTGGAAGACTGGAAAATTGCAAATGTCACTCCACTCTTCAAGAAGGGAAAGAGGCAGATCAGTGGATGGGAAGATGCTGGAGTCGATTATTAAGGATGAAGTCTCAGGGTACCTGGAGGTACATGATAAAATGGGCTGTAGTTGCATTGTTTCCTCAAGTAAAAATCTTGCCTGACAAATCTGTTAGAATTCTTTGAGGAAATAACAATCAGAATCAGTTGATGTTGTGTACTTGGATGTTTAGAAGGCCTTTGACAAGGTGCCGCACATGGGCTGCTTGACAAGCTATGAGCCCATGGTATGACAGGAAAGATTCTAGCATGGACAAAGCAGTGGCTGATTGGCAGGAGGCAAAGAGTGGGAACAAAGGGAACCTTTTCTGGTTGGCTGCCGGTGACTATTTATATTCCACGGGGGTCTGTGTTGGGACCAATTCTTTTTATGTTACATGTTAATGATTTGAATGATGGAATTGATGGTTTTGTTACAAAATTGCAGATGATACAAAGATAGGGGGAGGGGCAGGTAGTTTTGAGGAAATAGAGAGACTACTGAAGGACTTAGACAGACTAGGAGAATGGGCATAGAAGTGGCAGATGAAATACAGTGTTTGGAAGTGTATGGTCATGCACTTTGTTAGAAGAAATGAAAGGGTTGACCATTTTCTAAATGAAGACAAAATACAAAAACCTGAGGCGCAAAGGGATTTGGGAGTCCTTGTGCACAATTTCCTAAAAGTTGATCTGCAGGTTGAGTCTGTGGTGAGGAAGGCAACTGCAATGTTAACATTCATTTCAAAAGAACTAGAATATTAAAGCAAGGGTGTAAAGTTGTGGTGTTATTAAGTGCTGGTGAGGCCTTACTTGGAGTATTCTGAACAGTTTTGGGCCCCCTATCTTAGAAAGGATGTGCTGAAACTGGAAAGGGTTCAAAGGAGGTTCACGAAAATAATTCCAGAATTAAACATATTGTCATATGAAAAAGATTTGATGGCTCTGGGCCTGTATTCACTGGAATTCAGAAGAATTTGGGGTGACCTAATTGAAACCTATCGAATGGTAAAAGGCCTTAATAGAGTGGATGTGGAGAAGATGTTTCCTATGGTGGGAGAGTCTAAGACCAGAGGACACAGCCTCAGAATAGAGGGGTGTCCTTTTAGAACAGAGATGAGGAAGAATTTCTTTAGCCAGAGAGTGATGAATCTGTGGAATTTATTGCCACATGCAGCTGCGGAGGTCAAGTATTTCTGTATATTTAAGGCAGAAGTTGATAGATCCTTGATTGGTCAGTGGCAGAAGGGATATGGGGGTGGGAAGGCAGGAGGTTGGGGCTGAGAGAAAAAAATGATCAGCCATGATGAAATGGTGGAGCCAACTCAGTGGGCCAAATGGCCTAATGCTGCTCTTGTATCTTAAGGTTTTATGGTCTTATAACAAAGAGGAGACTCTGGTGATTTGAAGTACATAAGGTGGACCATGTATATTATAGCATGTTTGTGGGAAGGTTGGGAAGAAATTGCTGGGAACCCAGAGGTATTTGTATGACCCTTAGCCATGGATAATGTACCAGAAAGCTGGAGGATAGCTAGTAGAGTGTCCTTATTTAAGAAGGGCTGCAAAGACAACTTGTCACCAGAAATGGGATCTTCTAGGAGAGGAGCCAGAATTTGGAAGGACAAGGACTGATTAATTAATTACCTATCTATCTATCTATCTATCTATCTAATTAATTAATTAATTTTATTTAGCAATGCAGAATGGAATAAGCCATTCCGGCCCTTCAAGCCGCACCCCAGCAACCAACCTAATTAACGCTAACCGAATCATGGGAGAATTTACAATGACCAATTAACCTTCTAACTTATATGTATTTGGACTGTGGGGGGGCAATCAGACTACCCAGAGAAAACCCACGCATTCACAGGGAGAAAGTACAGACTCCTGACAGAGGATGCTGTGATTGATCTCCTATGTCTGATGCCCCAAGCTGTAATAATGTTGCCTTAACTGATATGTTACTATGTCACCTTAGGAATTAGCAATAGTCAGCTTTGAGGCATAAACTTGCAAAATGAATTGAGTTTTTTGAGGACGTGACAAAGGTGATTGAGAGTAGGGCTGCAGAGCTTGTCTACATGGACTTTAACTAAGACATGAGGGTGATAAGGAAGTTTAACATGCATTGGATTTTCTCTCTCATTCTCTCACTCTTCATGTATGGGATAGACCAATGGATTGTTTTTTGTGGAGTGTTGGATGGTGATATAAGGCCTGATAGAAGTTTATTTAAAAAAAATGAGAGGTATAGACAGTCAAAATTTTTACCCTAAGTAGAAGTGTAACATTAAAAAACATAAAAAGAGCATTTCCTTTCTTCGAAATTTGCATAGACTCAGCATGTCATCTGAAACATTGACAAACTTCTATAGATGCATGGTAGAGAGTATTCTGAATGGTTAAATCAAGGCCTGGTTTGGAAAGACCAATTTCCAGGAGCTGAAAGTCTACAAAAAGAGGTGGATACAGCCCAGTCCATGTTAGGCAAAGCCCTCCTCATCATTGAGCACATTAACAAGGAGTGTTGCCTCAAGAAAGAAGCATCCAACACCAAGGGCTCTCATCATCCAGGCATTCATTGTTCCCTTCTCGCCACTACCATTGGACAGAAAGTACAGGAGCCTTAGATCCCACACCACCATGTTCAGGAACAGTTATTGATTTATAACCATCAGGGTCCTGGACCAAAACGGATAACTTCACTGACCTCAACACTGAACTGATCACACAACCTCTGATTTTAGATACACATATGGATATGCAAGAAATGGAGAGATTTCTGTTATAATGCAGGAATCTTAAACTGGCATCATACTTTGCACAGATGTCATAGGCAGAAGGATCAGTTCCTGTGCTGCATTGTTCTATGTTCATTGATCTAACACATTCTTTTGTTCTTTTCTATTTTGCAGGATGTCAGTGTTGCTGGCTGTCAAATTCATGACCTGCTGCCTAATGTAGTTTTCCCACTTGCGTGGATAACTTTTTCTTACAACTTGTAATCTTGGTCACATTTAAAGTTTGAATTAGCAACCAGAAATTCTGGAAACTTTCAGTAATTCAGGCAGCATATGTGAAGAACCAGTTCAAGCTCATATGATCTCTTGGATGGCATGGTGGTGCAGCAAATAGTGTACAGCTCAGGTTTTATCTTCACCACAAGTGCTGTTTGCACAGTCTTCCTATGAATGCCTAGATATCCACTAGGCATGCTGGTTCCTCCCACATTCCAAGGACATATCGGCAGTTTAATTGGCAATTAATAAAAACAATGAAAGGGAAGAGAATGGGCACAAGTCAGAGAGAACATATTACAGGGCTAACTCGAGGAAATCTGCTGATGCTGGAAATTCAAACAACAACACACACAAAATGCTGGTGGAACACAGCAGGCCAGGCAGCATCGATAGGGAGAAGGGTCTCGGCCCGAAACGTCTACAGTGCTTCTCCCTATCGATGCTGCCTAGCCTGCTGTGTTCCACCAGCATTTTGTGTGTGTTGATATTACAGGGCTACAGTGAAGTAAGGAAAGAAGGTATGGGGCTGATGGCATGGTTTCGCTGACAGCCAGCTTCGACCATATGATCAACAGCCATCATATATGTACAATATAAGGTCATTGACCCTTCTCCATGGATGCCACCAAACTCACTGAAATTAAATCAGACAACCATGATTATCTGGTTTATTTTCAGATTTCCAACATAAACAACATTTTCTTATGTTCCTAATCATTTGTGATGAAGGTCCCCAGCTGAAATGTTAATTTTGTTTTTTTCTCTCTGGCTGTATTTTCTATTTTTAAATTTTTGTTGATGTCTTTTTCCAACTGACAGGGTACAGTGTAACTGGAGCAAAAACAAAAAGTGAACAACACCTTTACATTGCTGGGGCTCCTCGGCATAGCCAGATAGGTCAAGTTGTAGTATTTGAAGCCGGAACATCTGTCAAAATAAAACAACGTATTTCTGGAAAACAGGTTAGTTTATACCTGGCTCTAACTAAAGCTCAGCACTGCCAAATTACAATTAACACCAAGTCAAAGGTTTTGTTGCTGATTAAAATGTTGAAGTAATAGAGATTAAATGACAGTGGAAAAGTAATGGGGTTTAATAATTGAATTTATCTTTTCAGCTGGGATCATACTTTGGCTCAGAGTTGTGTCCCCTTGATGTAGATGGAGATCTTGTAACGGATTTTCTGCTTGTTGGTGCTCCATTCTTTCACATACATGGGGAGGAAGGTGCTGTTTATGTTTACCATCTGAATGAAAAGGTATGAAACTAAGGTTCATACAATTATAGAAGTTATGCAACAAAATAACATTATTCAGCTCATTTAATGTATTCCAGCCAGCCAAAAATGCAAATGTACTCCCATTTTAAAATCCTTTTTGATGTTTCTGGCTGGGCCCAAACTGTTATTTTCCTAAGTTGAGTTCTGTTTGCTGCATATTTGTGTTAAATTAGCTGTTCATTTGCCAGTTTTGTGTTACCTGCAGATTTGGATTTTTTTCCCTGTACACTCAGGTCTAAGTTACACATACATATTAAGAAAAATACAGATACCTGGGTAACTCCATCATATAGTTCTTGATAGCCTCTTTTTTTGTTACTTTCCAGTCTTCTGTCATGTTGTATTGCTCCTTTTAATCTCTGGGCTTCAGTGTTGATGACAAGCACATTATTCAAAGTTCACTCATATCAAAGTATGTACGCAGTTTATAACCCTGAGATCCATCTTCCACAGACAGCCACGAAACAAAGAAAACCATGGTACCTGTTCAAAGAAAAATGAATGTACAAGGGTATACGTGCTATTGTAGGGACAGAAATGTGGGCAGAGTGGGTGGGGTGGCCCTGTTGCTGAGGAATGAGATTCAGTCCTTTGCAAGGGGGGACATAGGATCAGGAGAAGTAGAGTCTGTGTGAATAGAACTGAGGAACAGTAAGGGCAAAAAGACCCTAATAGGTGTTGTCTACAGGCCACCAAACAGTAGCATGGATATTGGATGCAAGTTGAATAGGGAGTTAACATTGGCATGTGGCAAAGGTAATGTCGCAGTAGTTATGGGGGATTTCAACATGCAGGTGAACTGGGAGAATCAGGTTGGTGCTGGACCCCAGGATAGGGAATTTGTAGAGTGCCTACGGGATGCATTCTTGGAACAGCTTGTACGAGAGCCAACCAGGGACAAGGCTATTCTGGATTTAGTCTTGTGTAATGAACAGGATTTGATAAGCAATCTTGAAGTAAAGGAGCCATTAGGAGGTAGTGACCATAATATGATAAATTTTTATTTGCAATTTGAGAAGGATAAGGGCAGATCGGAGGTGTCAGTTTTGCAGTTGAGCAGAGGAAACTATGGAGCCATGAGGGAGGAGCTGGCCAAAGTTAACTGGAGTGATATCCTAGCAGAAAAGACAGTGGAACAGCAATGGCAGGTATTCTTGGGAATAATGCACAAGGTGCAAAATCAGTTCATCCCCCGGAGAAGGAAGGATTCAAAGAGGGGAAAGGGGCCACAGTGGTTGACAAAGGAAGTCAGAGATTGCATAGCATTAAAAAAAAGGAAATATGACAGAGCTAAGGTGAGTGGGAGGACAGATGATTGGGAAATTTTTAAAGAACAACAGAACTTAACTAAAAAGGCAATACGGGGAGAAAAAATGAGGTACGAATGCAAGCTAGCCAGGAATATAAAGGAGGATAGCAAAAGCTTTTGTAAGTATGTGAAGAGAAAGAAAATAGTTAAGAACAATGTTGGGCCCTTGAAGAATGAATTGGGTGAAATTGTTATGGGAAACAGAGAAATGGCAGAAGAATTTAGTAAGTACTTTAGATCTGTCTTCACTAGGGAAGACACAAGCAATCTCCCAGATGTATGGATGGGCCAAGGACATAGGGGAACCGAGGAAATGAAACAGATTGACATTAGGAAGGAAACGGTGATGAGTAGACTGATGGGACTGAAGGCTGACAAATCCCCAGGTCCAGATGGTCTGCATCCTAGGGTACTAAAGGAGGTGGCCCTGGAAATTGCGGATGCATTGGTAATCATTTTCCAATGTTCCGTAGATTCAGGATCAGTTCCTGAGGATTGGAAAATGGCTAATGTTATCCCACTTTTTAAGAAAGGAGGGAGGGAGAAAACAGAGAACTATCATCCTGTCAGCCTAACATCAGTAGTGGGGAAGATGCTAGAGTCCATTATTAAAGATGAAATAGTGGCATATCTAGATAGCAGTGATAGGATTGGGCCGAGCCAGCATGGAGTTACCAAGGGCAAATCATGCTTGACTAATCTGTTGGAGTTTTTCGAGGATGTAACCAGGAAGTTAGACAAGGGAGATCCAGTGGATGTAGTGTATCTCTATTTTCAGAAGGCATTTGATAAGGTCCCACATAGGAGATTGGTAGGTAAAATCAGGGCTCATGGTATTGGAGGGAAGATATTGACGTGGATAGAAAACTGGTTGGCAGATAGAAAGCAAAGGGTAACGGTGAATGGATGTTTCTCGGAATGGCAGGTGGTGACTAGTGGGGTGCCACAGGGCTCGGTATTGGGACCACAGCTGTTTACGATTTACATCAACGATTTAGATGAAGGCATTGAGAATAACATCAGCAAGTTTGCTGATGATACTAAGCTGGGTGGCAGTGTGACATGTGATGAGGATGTTAGGAGAATTCAGGGTGACTTGGATAGGCTGAGTGAGTGGGCAGATACTTGGCAGATGATGTTTAATGTGAATAAGTGTGAGGTTATCCGCTTTGGGAGTAAGAACAGGAAGGCAGATTATTATCTGAACAGTGTAGAGTTAGGTAAGGGAGAAATACAAAGAGATCTAGGAGTCCTTGTTCATCAGTCACTGAAGGTGAATGAGCAAGTGCAGCAGGCAGTGAAGAAGGCTAATGGAATGTAGGCCTTTATTACAAAGGGAATTGAGTACAAGAGCAAGGAAATCCTTTTGCATTTGTACAGGGCCCTGGTGAGACCACACCTGGAGTATTGTGTACAGTTTTGGTCTCCAGGGTTAAGGAAGGACATCCTGGCTATAGAGGAAGTGCAGCGTAGATTCACGAGGTTAATTCCTGAGATGTCAGGACTGTCTTACGCAGAGAGGTTAGAGAGACTGGGCTTGTACACGCTGGAATTAAGGAAATTGAGAGGGGATCTGATTGCAACATATAAGATTATTAAGGGATTGGACAAGATAGAGGCAGGAAATATGTTCCAGCTGCTGGGAGAGTCCAGTACCAGAGGGCATGGTTTGAGAATAAGGGGTAGGTCATTTAGGACAGAGTTAAGGAAAAACGTCTTCTCCCAGAGAGTTGTGGGGGTCTGGAATGCACTGCCTCGGAAGGCAGTGGAGGCCAATTCTCTGGATGCTTTCAAGAAGGAGCTAGATAGGTATCTTACAGATAGGGGAATCAAGGGATATGGGGACAAGGTAGGAACCGGGTATTGATAGTAGATGATCAGTCATGATCTCAGAATGGCGGTGCAGGCTCGAAGGGCCGAATAGTCTACTTCTGCACCTATTGTCTATTGTCTATAAAAACTTCAAGCCCCCAAACATGCAAAAAAAGAACAAATCACGTAAACGGCAAAAGAAACAAGCAAAAAATATAGAATGTAAAACACCATACCACAAAGTCATCTAAAGAAACATAGAAAACCTACAGCACAATACTGTATGGCCCACAATGCTGTGCCGAACATGTACTTTAAAAATTCCCTAAGGTTACCCATAGCCCTCTGTTTTTCTAAGCTCCATGTACCTATCCAGGAGTCTCTTAAAAGACCCTATTGTATAAAGAGTGCAGGCATATTCAGTTCAGTTCAATCTAGTGCTGCATCATTTGTTATCTGCACACCGCAGAGCTGGTCTGTCCTGATCAAAATCGCACAAAATAGCAACAAAAAAGGAGTGACCAGAAACACATCACAACATGAACTACAGAGCCCAATCTACAAACCACGTTGATTAAACCTTACCCAAGACCCAGAACTCCAGCACTTTGCTCTGGGAGCAGTAGACGAGAGAGAGAGAACCGATCACACACAAGTAGACAGCACTGAACACCCACCTACCTCCTGCTCTTGTCTTTGTTGATTTCAATCTTTTTTGATGCTTTAATCAGTGAGGAGTGGAGTCTATCATGGGCTTGTACCTAATCTACAGGCTTGTTTGCCTCCAGGCTGAAAACTTCGCTCAAAACTTTATGAATCCCCTCGGAGACAGCAAAATGCCAGATCGCTCAAAAACACACCACCAAAATATAAATTGTAGGCTCCCACAGTGGCAGAACCACGTTTGAAAGAAAATGAAGTAAAAGAAGTGAAAGAAGTAGTTTCATGAACCATCTGAAAGATGGTCTAATTCATCCATACCACCAGGTTGCCTACCTCAGCTCAAGTCAAGTCAAGTCAGTTTTAATTGTCATTTCAACCATAACTGCCAGTACAGTACACAGTAAAAATGAAACAACATTCCTCCAGGGCCATGGTGCTACCTGAAACAACACAAAACTACACTAGACTACGTGAAACAACATAAAACGACATTAGACTTCAGACCTACACGGGACTACATAAAGTGCACAAAACAGTGCAAGGCAGTACAATAATTAATAAACAAGACAATAGGCACAGTATGTGCAAATTACAATATAATAATATATAATGTAAATGTAAACAATGTAAACAAATTTTTAGCAGGAATTGAGAAAGAAATGAGCAAAAATTGCAAAGGGAGTGTGTGTGTGTGTGTGTGTGTGTGTGTGTGTGTGTGTGTGTGTGTGTGTGTGTGTGTGTGTGTGTGTGTGTGTGTGTGTGTGTGTGTGTGTGTGTGTGTGTGTGTGTGTGTGTGTGTGTTGGTGTCAGACTAGACTCTGGGAATTAGGAGTCTAATGGCTTGGGGGAACAAACTGTTGCACAGTCTGGTCATGAGAGCCCGAATGCTTCAGTACCTTTTGCCAGATGGCAGGAGGGAGGAGAGTTTGTATGAGGGGTGCATGGAGTCCTTCACAATGCTGTTAGCTTTGTGGATGCAGCGTGTAGTGTAAATGTCTGTAATGGCAGGAAGAGAGACCCCGATGATCCCTTCAGCTGAACTCACTATCTGCTGCAGGGTCTTACGATCTGAGACAGTACAATTTCCGAACTAGGCAGTGATGCAGCTGCTCAGGATACTCTCGATACATCCTCTGTTGAATGTGGTGAGGATGGGTGGGGGGGGGGGTGGGGGAGGTGGGGGAGGTGGGAGATGGACTTTTCTCAGCCCTCGCAGAAAGTAGATGCTTCTGGGCTTTCTTGGGTATGGAGCTGGTGTTGAGGGACGAGGTGAGATTCTCCGCCAGGTGAACACCAAGGAAGCTAGTCCTATTTGCTGTGTTTGGCCCATATCACCTCAAATCTTCCCTATCCATGTTCCCATCTAAATATCTTTCAACCATTGTAATTGTACCACACTTAGAATTACAACATTTAAAATATATTTAGATGTGTAATTGGATAGGAAAGTTTTAGAGGGATTTGATCATAACACAGGCAAATGGAACTAACTCTCTTGGTTGGCAGGGATGAATTGGACTACAGGTCCTGTTTCCATACTTTATAACTCTATGACTCAAAGAGGGATGTACCTTTACCAATTTCTTTGGCAGCCCTTTCCATATACTCAACACCTCTGTGTTGTCCTTCAGGTCCCCTATACCTTATCACCTTAAAAATATTCCTTTTGTTTTTAAAGTTTCCAACCCTGAGGAAAAGACTGTAATGGTTGTTGTGTACTGTTCAGCTAGGTCTTCCAATATAAAGAAACAGACTACAGCCAATGCAGAGTGGATTATATTATTAATGCATTTATTATTTTACTTGCAAGGGGAGCTGTACTTCCTCCAAGTTTCATCTGGAAATATAGCTTATTTTACAAAGAACATTGATTAGGTTACTCCATTCCATAACATTACATTCCTCTGTTATCTTCATTCTTATCTCATTCTCACATTTGATATTTAGAAGCCTGATTTTCCCTGTTGTCAAAAATCCTTTCTGGCCATAAAACAAATTGCCTCTCACTAAAGAAAATAGTTTGTTCCCAAATAACACAAACACACTTGTAAGTTTTCTCACCCATACCAGCAAAGCATCTTAGGATTTCATAGACCCCATTTTGTTGCATTACATTTTACAGAAGTTACAAATTCATAAAGAATTCAGAGTTACAGATATATTTTCATGCCATTCACCTTAACTATATCTCTCATAGTTTTACTGTATATGCCTTCCAAAAGTTCACATCTCAGCCTCCTACACTCCAGGGGAAGAAAAACAGTCTATCCAGTCTTTCCTTATAAACTCAAAGCCTCCATTCCTGGTAGTACTCTTGTGAAGCTTTTCTGCACCCTTTCCAGCTTATTGACATCCTTCCTAAAGCTGGGTGACCAGAACTGCATACAATATTCTGAATACAGTCATACCAATATCGTGCACAGCTCTAATATGATGTCCTAACTTAAGAGTGTCAAATTGAAAAAGATAGTGGCTGATTGTGGTAGTGTAATTGAGCTCTGACCAGCAACAAATCTGAAGTTTGTGTTTGACAGAGTCTGGACAGCTGACTGGGTAGAAAGAGGCAGCAGGGATTGCGGCAGTGTAACTGAGCTCTGACCAGGGACCAGTTGCTGTTTGGACTTGATTACCAAGAGCAAATTAATGGAAGGCAGAGGCAAGTGCTGCAGCCATCGTCTGACTGGACATGATTAGAGTGGTGATCTTGAGGCCTTAGCTCTTTGAGGCTTCAGTCAGAGAAAGCAAAAAAAGAAAAGTTCTAGGTAAACTTTTCTTTTCCCTTCTTTATATATGATCAATTAGGACAGTAGAGATGCCAGATAGGAAAGTTTAATACTCCTCTTGCAGGATGTGAGAAGGCAGGGAGATGTCCAGTGACCCTGATGACTACAACTACGAGAAGTGCATCCAGCTGCAGCTTTTAATAAACCACATTAAGGAGTTGGACCTGGAACTGGGTGAGCTCTGGATCATTCGGGAGGCTGAAGGGATGATCGATAGGACATATAGAGAGGTAGTAAACCACTTTGGATACTGTCGGTAGGGTGGGGGAAATGACCCAGCAGAGGAAAGTCACGGTGCTCGGGTCTTTGGCACTGAAACTGCCTCTGCAACTGAGAAGGGAAAGGAGGAGAAGAGGTACGCTGTGGTGATAGGGGATTCATTAGAGGGATGGACAGGAGGTTCTGTGGGTTAAAACAAGATTCCTGGATGGTATGTTGCCTCCTGGGTGCCAGGTTCCGGGATATCTCGGATTGAGTCCTCAGAACTCTTAAGTGGGAGGGTGAACACCCAGAAGTTGTGGTTCCTGTAGGTACCAATGCCATGGGTAGGATGAATGATGAGGTTCTGCATAGGAAGTTCAGGGAGTTATGTGCTAAATTAAAGGGCAGGACCTCCAGGGTTGTGATCTTAGGATTGTTACCTGTGCCACGTGCTAGTGAAGCAGAACTAGGAAGATGATAAAGTTTAATATGTCACTAAGGAGTTGGTGTAGGAGGGGGGCCATAAGATTTTGAGAAGGTTTGTTAATGTTGCATGGTGAGGTTTAAACTGATCAAACCAGTTCTAAAGGTGAAAACCTGTCCTGAGGATACAATCTCTGCACGGCGGGACTGCTTTGATAATACGAATTAGAGAATGTTCAGTAAAGCTGCTACCTATGGCAACCATATTAACATCAAGGAATATGTGGATTCTGTGACCAGCTACATAGAAAAGTGTACTGATGATGTTAATACACAAAACACATCCATGTGAGGGCAAATTAGAAGCCATGGCTCACTGCAGAGGTCCATGCCAGGCTGAGGGGTCGTGATGCTGCCTTTAGATCAGGGGATGCACCAGCTCTTGGGAAAGCAAGAACTGTGCTTTGCTGTTCCTTCAGGAAGGTGAAATGAGAGCATTCTCAGAGAATTTACAGCGACTTCTGTAATACCAGAGACATGAGGCACATGTGGCAGGGAATTCAGAGGATTACAGATTACAAATCTATCTTGCAAGTCAGCTACCAGGATGCCTCGCTCCCTGAGAGGCTGTTTAAGAAGGTTCAGTCACCTTGCATTCAGGATGAGGTAGTAAATTGGATTAGACATTGGTGTTGTGGGAAAAAGCCAGAGAATGGTAGTAGAAGGTTGCCTCTCTGACTGGAGGCTTGTGACTAGTGAAATGCCACAGTGATTGGTGCTGGGTCCTTTATTATATGTCATCTATATCAAAGATCTGGATGATAATCTTGTTAAGCAGCCCCATGTATGGAACTTTATCAAATACTTTCTGAAAATGAGGAAAGGTACACACTGGGCAACTTACAGTATGGGAGTGACAAAGTGGGCCAGTCAAGATGAAAACATGTGCACTGGAAAACACCCCCCACCAAGAAAAGAGGGAGCCCTCCCCCCCACCCCCGTGTAGGAGGCCCAGTCGATTCACTATGCTGTTAAACTGCATACAATACACTTGCTATCTCACTTTCACTTGCTCAGTATAATTTCTCAAGAGGAGATCAAGTATAAGCCTGATATTTTGCATATTGCTTCATAGAACTTTCCTGGGCACATTCTGCCCCATCTAGTAGAGCCATAGAGCAATATAGCATGGATACAGGCCCTTCAACCCAGTCAGCTCATGCCAACCTACAGTGCCCACCCAATTACCTGCATTTGGTTAACATCCCTCTAAGCTCCCCACCCCATCACTCTCTCCATGACTCTTCATTCACTTGTCCCTTTCCACAAACACTGCAATAGTGCTAAGCGTTACCTACACTACCACTATATCTTCTCCCCCATCACTATACATGGTCCTAAATGTTATTTCAGCTGAGGCTGCACTTTAGCTGTGAGTTTTTTGGGGGCCACTTATTGTATCTGGTGCTCCTAGTGCAGCCTTCTTTACATCAGTGACATCAATGAAACACACTACTCATTGGGGACCGCTTTGTCAAGAACCTTTGCTGTTTGTGACCATGGCCAGGAACTCCTGATGACCATTCATTTCAATTTCACTTCCCATCCACACACTTCCCATTTGTCAAAGACCTCCTCCACAACAATGATGCCAAATGCCTAATATTTCATCTTGGTAGTCTCCAACCTGATAGCATGAACATCGATTTAACTAACTGCTGGTTGACCACTCTGTTGACCAAACTCTTCCTTTATGTTATTTCATTATGGTGGTCATACCACCCTTTCTCTTCCTCACCTCAGCTGTCATGACCTGCCCATCACCTCCCTCAGGTTTCCCACCTCCTTCCCTTTATTCCATAGTCTACTATGTTCTCCTATCATATTCCTTGTATCTTCCACCCACCCTCTCCCAGCTTCTCACATAATTCCCTTTCATTCCCCCTCCACCACCCACCCACCTTCACCCTCACCTACCTTCTCCCTCATCCGGACTTACATGTTACCTGCCAGTTTGGGCTCCTCTCTCTTCACCCTATCTTCTTGCCCTAACTTTTGCCCTTTGTTTTCTATTCCTAATGAAGTGTCTTGACTCAAAACATTCACTGTTTATTTCCCTCTGTAGATGTTGCCTGACTTGCTGAGGTTCTCCAGCATTTTCTCTGTGCTACTCCTCTCCCAACATATCTAGAGCACTATGGCATATTATTTTTATGTACTTCACCTAAATTTCTCTCAGTCCCTTTGTTCTAAAGAGTACAATCTCAATGTAGGCAGCTTCTCCTCGCAAATATAATTATAAGACAAAAGCAGAAATTCTGTTACAACTCCACTAGTGAAGCAGCATTAGTAGAAGAAATATCAGTTAACATTTCAGGTCATAAGACCATAAGACAGATTTACAAGGATGTTGCCTGGACTGGGGACCATGCGTTATGAGAATAGGTTGAGTGAACGTTGCCTTTTCTCCTTGGAGTGACAGACAATGAGAGGTGACCTGATAGAGGTGTATAAGATGATGAGAGGCATTGATTGTGTGGATAGCCAGAGGCTTTTTCCCAGGGCTGAAGTAGCTAACACAAGGGGGCATAGTTTTAAGGTGCTTGGAAGTAGGTACAGAGTGGATGTCGGGTAAGTTTTTCACACAGAGAGTGGTGGGTGTATGGAATGTATGGTGGTAGCGGTGGATACGATAGGGTCTTTTAAGAGACTCTTAGATAGGTACATGGAGCTTAGAAAATCAGCTCTGTGGTAGGGAAATTCTAGACAGTTTCTAGAGTAGGTTACATAGTGGGAACAACATTGTGGGCTAAAGGGCCTGTAATGTGCTGTAGATTTCTATGTTCTATAAGACATTGAACAGAATTAAGTAATTCGGCTCACTGAGTCTGCTCCACTATTCCATCATCGAAGATTTATTAACTCTCAACCACGTTCTCCTGTCTTAGATCATAAACATAGGAGCAGAATTAGGCCATTTAGCCCATTGAGTTAGCCCCACCAGTCCATTATGGCTGATCCCAGATCCCACTCAACTCCATACACCTGCCTTCTCGTCATTTCCTTTGATGCCCTGACCAATCAGGAAACTATCAGCTTCTGCTTTAAATATACCCATGGACTTGGCCTCCACCACAGTCTGTGAGCATTCCACAGATTCACTACCCCCTGGCAAAAAAATCCTCCTTGCCTCTGTTCTTAAAGGTCACCCTTCAGTTTTGAGACTGTGCTGTCTAGTTCTGGATACCCCCACCACAGGAAACATCCGCTCCACATCCTCCTTACCTAGTCCTTCCAACGTCCAGTAAGTTTCAATGAGATCCCTCTGCATTCTTCTAAATTCCAGTGAGTACAGACCCAAAGCTGCCAAATGTTCCTCATATGTTAACCCCTTCATTCCTGAAATCATCCTTGTGAACCTCCTCTGGCCTCTCTCCTATGACAACACATCCTTTCTGAGATATGGGGCCCAAAGCTGTTGACAGTACTCCAAGTGCAGCTTGACTAGTGTCTTATAAAGGTTCAGGATTATCTTCTTGCTCCTAACTAGGGCCTTCTTTCAGCCATGACTCAGTGATGCCTACACATAATTTCGACCAGTTTCTAATTGCACCATGAGTTTGTCTATCTTATTCTGAATGCAACATGCATCTAAATACAACACCTTCAGTCCTCCATTCTTTGCCCTTTTGAGTTTTGCCTCAGTGGTACAATTTAACTTTTTGCTCTGTCTGCATTTAATACCCAATGATTTCATTGGTTTGACCTTCCTTACATTCATGTTACACCCATCATCTACTTGTAAACCTGCTGACTCATCCTCAGCTCCATCGTACTGGTTCCCATCCCCCTTCCACATTAGTTTAAATCACTCTTAACAGCTCCAGTAAATCTGTTTGCCAGAATATTGGTTCCACTCGGATTCAAGTGCAATCTGTCCCTTTTGTACAGATCTCACCTGCCCCAGAAGAGGTCCCAATTATCCAGAAATCTGAATACCTGCCCCCTGCTCCAATTCTTCAGCCATGCATTTAACTGCCACCTTACTCTATTCCTATCCTTATTGTTGCGTGGCACAGGCAGCGATCCTGAAATTACAACCCTTGAGATCCTGCTTCTCAGCTTCCTTCCTAACTCCCTGTATTTTGTTTTCAGGACCACCTCCCTTTTTCTACCTATGCCACTGGTGCCAATATGTACCACAACTTCTGGCTGCTAGCCCTCCCTTTTCAGGATATTGTGGACACGTTCAAAAACACTGTGGACCCTGGCACTGGGTGGCAAACTATCATTTGTGTTTATTTTTTGCATCCAAAGAATCGTCTATCTGTCCCCCTAATTGTAGAGTCCCCTGCTACTGCTGCCATCCTCTTCAATTCCCTACCCTTCTGAGTCACAGGGCCAGACTTGGTGCCAGAGGAATGGGCGCTCTTGCTTCCTCCAGGTAGGTTGTCCCCACCAACAGTACTCAAAATGGAGTACTTATTGTTCAGGGGGGAGGCCACAGGGCTTCTTTCCACTATCTGATGCTCTCCCTTCCCTCTCCTGACAGTCACCCATTTATCTGTCTCCTGTAGGTTTGCGGTGACTACCTCTTTATAGCTGCTGTCTATCACCTCTGCACTTTCCCTAACAAGGCAAAGATCGTGAAGCAGCAACTTCTGTTCCTTAACATGGTCTCTCAGGAACTGCATCTCGATGCACCTGGTGCAGATGTGGACATGGGTAGTCTCCCAGAAATCCCACATCTTCTGAGGGACATATCTATTCTGTGCCTTGTGAACTATTTCCAAAACCTAAAGCCACCTCTGCTTGGTTGTCATCCTTGTCAGTATCCTCCTCCAATCCACCTGTGAAAGCTTCTCTCTCATGCCTCTGTAATTCCCTTGATTCCATTGTGATGCTGATACATGTGACTTATGCTTCTCCCTCTCAAATTGCAGTATGAATTCAATCATATTATGATCATTGCCTTTTAAGGGTTCCTTTACGTTAAGCTCCCTAATAAGATCTGAGTTCTTACACAACCTTCAGTCTAAGATAGCCTTTCCCCGAGTAGGCTCAAGCACAAGCTGCTCTAAAAAGCAGACTCATAAACACTCAACAAATCCCCTCTCTTGCGATCTGACACCAATTTGATTTTCCCAATCCCCTTGCATATTGAAGTCCTCCATTACAAATGTGACATTACCCTTATTACATGTCTTTTCCAGCTCCCTTTGCTTGTTGGCATAATCCTTGACAGCCAGACTAATCAAGAACCTATCAAATTCTGCTTTAAATATACTCAATGACTTAGCCTCCATGGCCATCTGTGGCAATGAACTCCCCCTGGCTAAAGAAGTTCCTTCTCATCTCTGTTCTAGATGGATGTCCACTATTCTGAGGCTGTGCCTTTTGGTCCTAGACCTCCCCTCCATAGAAAATATCCTGTCCATGTCCACTCTATCTAGACCTTTTAATATTCAATAGACTTCAATGATATCCTCCTCTGTACCCTCTCTATTTTCAGCACACAATATTCAATAGGTTTCAATGAGATCCTGCTCTGTACCCTCTCCATTTCCAACACACATTTTCATAGATAAGGGGCCTAAAACCAATCACAATACTTCAAGTGTGGCCTAACTAATGTCTTATAAAACATCAGCATTACATTCTTATATTATATTCTAGTCCTCTCCAAATGAATGCTAACATTGCATTCCTTACCACCAACTCAACCTTTAGGGAACCCTGCATGAGGACTCTGAAGTTCATTTGCATCTCTGATTTTTAGGTTTTCTCCCTGTTTATAAAATAGTTTGTGCCTTTATTCCTTGCTAACAATGTACATGACCATACGCTTCCCAACGCTATATTCCATCTTCCACTTCTTTGTCCATTCTCCTAATCTGTCTAAGTCCTTCTGCAGATTCCTTGTTTCCTCAACAATACCTGCCCCTTCACTTGTTTTCATATCATCCACAAACTTAGCCACAAAGCCATCAATTCTGTCATCCAAATCGTTGATATTTAACATGACAAAAAGTGGTCCTAACACTGACCCCTGTGGAACACCATTACTTACTGATATCCAACCGGAAACATAGAAACATAAAAAATAGGTGCATGAGTAGGCCATTCGGCCCTTCGAGCCTGCACCGCCATTCAGTATGATCATGGCTGATCATCCAACTCAGAACCCTGTACCTGCTTTCTCTCCATACCCCCTGATCTCTTTAGCCACAAGGGCCATATCTAACTCCCTCTTAAATATAGCCAATGAACTGGCCTCAACTGTATCCTGTGGCAGAGAATTCCACAGATTCACCACTCTCTGTGTGAAGAAGTTTTTCCTCATCTCGGTCCTAAAAGGCTTCCCCTTTATCCTTAAACTGTGACCCCTCGTTCTGGACTTCCCCAACATAGGAAACAATCTTCCTGCATCTAGCCTGTCCAATCCCTTTAGAATTTTATACGTTTCAACAAGATCCCTCTTCAAACTTCTAAATTCCAGTGAGTATAAGCCTAGTCGATCCAGTCTTTCTTCATATGAAAGTCCTGCCATCCCAGGAATCAATCTGGTGAACCTTCTCTGTACTCCCTCTATGGCAAGAATGTCTTTCCTCAGATTAGGGGACCAAAACTGCACACAATATTCTAGGTGCAGTCTCACCAAGGCCTTGTACAACTGTACAAAAGCCCCCTTTATTCCCACTCTTTACCTCCTGCTGGCCAACCACTCTTTTATCCATACTACACACACAAAATGCTGGAAGAACTCAGCAGGCCAGGCAGCATTTATGGAAAAGAGTAAACAGTTGATGTTTTGGGCTGAGACCCTTCAGCAGGACTGGAAAAAGAATGAGAATTCAGAATACGAAGGTGGGGGGAGGGGAGAAAGAAGTACCCGGTAATAGGTGATAGGTGAAACAGAGAGAGGAGAGGGTAAAGTAAAGTGCTGTGAAGTTGATTGGTGAAAGAGATAAAGGGCTGGAGGAGGGAGAATCTGATAGGAGAGGGTAGAAGACCATGGAAGAAAGGGAAGGTGGAGGAGCACCTGAAGGAGGTGATGGGCAGGCAAGGAGATAAGGTGAGAGAAGAGAACCGGAATAGGGAATGGTGAAGAGGGGCCAATTGCCTGAAGTTCGAGAAATTGATGCTCACACCACCAGGTTGGAGGCTATAGAGATGGAATATAAAGTATTGCTCCTTCATCTGAGTGTGTCATTGCAGCAATAGAGGAGGCCATGGACTGACATGTCAGAAAGGAAATGGGAAGTAAAATTGAAGGATGGGTACCGGGAGATCCTGCTTTCTCTGGCAGATGGAGTATAGGTGCTGAGCAAAGGAGTCTCCCAATCTATGTAACGTCTCACCAATATGCAGGAGGCCACACTAGGAGCACTGGGCATAGTATATGACCCCAACAGACTCACAGGTGAAGTGTTGGCTCACCTGGAAGGACTATTTGTGGTCCTGAATAGCAGTGAGGGAGGAGGTATAGAGGAAGGTGTGGCACTTGTTCCACTTGCAAGGATAAGTGCCAGGAGGGAGATCAGTGGGGAGGGCCGAGTGGACAAGGGAGTCGTGTACGGAGTGATCCCTGTGGAAAGCATAAAGTGAGGGGGAGGGAAATATGCGGGGTGGTAGGTGAGGACAAGAGGAACCCTGTCTCTGGTGTGGCAGTGGGAGGATGGGGCAAATGTGTAAGAAATTTTATCTTTCCTGTAATACCATGGGTTCTCACCTTGTTAAGCAGCCTCATATGCAACACCTTGTCAAGGTCAATGTCCTTTCCTCAGAATTCTCCTATAATTCTTTGCTTTGGAACACCCTTCTAAATCTCCTCTACACCTTTAGTGCTGTTGTTACCTTTAGGCTGGTGATCAGAAAATATATAATGCTCCAGTTGTGTTCACTGGACGACATATAATCATGCTTCAGGATACCTCTGCTCCCCATTCATTATTTTTTAATTTAACAGGGTATCTTCGATAATGAGATGTGTTTGATGGGAGAAGTCGGTAATTCCAATGCCAGATTTGGGTTTGCTATTGCAAACATAGGTGACATTAACAAAGATGATCACAATGATATAGCTATCGGAGCTCCAGTGGAAGAAGATCATTGTGGCAGCATCTATATCTTTAATGGTAAAAGGAATGGCATCCACAAAACTTATTCCCAGGTAAGGTTATCTGTAGGAGATTCATTATGATTGGTTGTATCCAGGCTCTCAAACTCCTCTATTATATCTGTAACTATCTTGAAGAGCAAAAGCAGCTATATCCTACCCTTCTGAAGCTTATGACACTAGTAATATAAATAGGAATGGTAAGTAATTAAACACCTTTTGAGAAATCAAGATTGATAGGTTGAGGAAGATGTTAAGAAAATGAGATTTTAGAAAGAGTGGTCAGTCCTCAATGTTTTCCGAAGCCGATGTATATCATCATCTTTGATGTTTTGAACTCCAAAACTGTCTTAAGATTTAATGTTGCAGTAATGGCCTCCATAATCACCTTCATCAGGCTATGGTTTTACAGTCTAGTATGTTCCATAGTCACTCACCAGCAGTGCAAAAGAGAGGAAATGTGCCATTGAATGTAACAGTATTTGGTGATGGGGCTGCACTTGCAATATTATGTTCAGAGTTGTTCACCCTCTTATAGGAAGAGTGTAATTAAAATGGAAAGAGTTCAAACAAAGGCTCTATGGACTGAGTTATAGGGAGAGGTTAGTCAGGGTGGGCCTCTCACTCTTCAGAGCACTGGCAACTGAGGGGTGATCTCATAGAGATATATACAGTAAAATCATAAAGAGCTTAGATAGGTTGAGCAGTTTTTTTTCCCCAGAGTTGGGGAATCAAAAACGTTTAAGGTTAGAGGTGAATGGTTCATTAAGAACTTGAGGCAACTTTATTTTTACATAGTGGGTTGTAGATATATGGAGCAGGCTGCCAGAAGATGTGACTGGGGTGGATACATTGGGAATATTTTTTAAAAATGAATAGAGATTAGAGGGATAGTGGCCAATTTCTGGGAAATGAAATTTGCTTGAAGATACATCTTGGTCAGCATAGACTCATATGGGCCTATTTGACTATGTGATTTCAACTTCGCCCATAGCAATATTCAAAGTACATTTATTATTGAAGTATGTACAGCACATGATGTACAACTTGAGATTTATCTTTTTACAGGTAGCCACAAAAACAAAGAAACCAAATGGAATCCTTTTTTAAAAAAGACTCTCAAACACTCAATGTGCAAAAAAGAACAAATCATGCAAACAATAAAAAGTAAAGAAATAGGACTCAGAACTAAAGTTCACAAATCGAGTTCACAGTCAGTTCATTGCTGCAGCCAGGAGCCCATTAGTTGAAGGCCACAGCCTCATTTCAGCACAGAGACAAGTAAATCTCGTGGAGTAGTGAACTAAACACCGGCCTGGCCCCAACCCCCAACCTTTTCAACTGGCCCTGTGCTTAAATAGACCAAACATCGGCTCATTCCTCACTTTCAGGCCTGGACCCTGCCGCTCCAATTTGACCTCAATATTGCATTTAGTGTCCACTAAAATTTCTAGTGAAAGATAGATGGGCGTGTATAGACTGGATCTGATCATGAGGAAAAAAAGACAAGTAAACTATCAGAAAATAGTTTAATTTACTATCTACTGATACACTTTTTACTCTTTGTATTCTTTAGCGAATAAAGGGGAAGGATGTGATGACTGGTCTGCAGTACTTTGGACAATCAATAGATGGTACAACAGATGTGGATGCAGATGGGCTACTTGATATAACAGTCAGTGCAAAGGACAATGTTGTGGTGCTCAGGTATGTAGACTTACTGTGTAGATTCAGGTTAATTCAGACACGAGGGCCGGTACATTTTGGACCAATTAGCTGAAGTTTCATGAAATGGTTAAAAGTTATACAAAAGAAAAACTTCCATTTAAATGAGTAACAATTCATGTATTTAAATGAACTACCAAACAAGTTCAAGCTCTACCAATACCCCTACAGTACTATAAGACTGTGTATTAGATCCCAATAGTTATCGATGGAGAAATTTATCTGCCATGTTCTTTTGATTAACTGTAAATGAACAAAATCAGTGCAGACACCTAGTGCAGGTATGGACTGCCTTCATGCAATGCTTTAAATGATTGCATCCTCCCAACCTTCATTTTCATTGTAACATTCAAGATGATTGTTGATACCTTCCTAACTTGTTGAAGTAGTGAATTCATTTAATTTTCATTCCCTGCTGTTTCTGGCATCTCCAAGCCTGAATAATTGAAACCACGGTGAGCAAAACAGTTCAGAATTGTCTTGTTGATCATTTCTTGCCAGTTATCAATGACAAAAATCACCACTTTTTGAAGACAAACACATGCAATTGACTCTTTTTAACTGGTCGCTCTAAGCATGCTGTAGTGTCCAGCGGCCTCACAAGTGCCTGCGACTGATACTAGTTAGGAACTGTTCCGCAATAGTCTCCTTCCCCAGTCGAGCAGCACAGTGTCCCAAATAAACAAAAGGAATCCAGGCTATTTTCTCAATTTAGGTTTTATTCATTAAGTGTTATCCCAAATAAACAGCTGCCCTGATTAACTGATGGGCCAATTAACCAGAATCCACTGTATAACATCTTACATTAGACAAATCAGTTTGTGACTTTGCTGACATTTTTACTTTGCTTTATTAATGTTCAATATTGCCTGTATAAGCTGGAAATACTAAAGACTGCAGATGTAGAATATGGAGTAACAAACAATCTGTGAAGACACTCGGGGTCAAGGAACATCTGTTGGAGGAATAAATTTATTGACTTTTCAGGTCGAAACCTTGCGGCAGGACTGAGAGAGAGGAAAAGATGGACAGTATAAAGAGAAGGAGATCCACTCCCCTTCCCCTCTTTATGCTGGCCATTTCCCCTCTCTACTATCAGTTCAGATGCGGGATTTGGACCCGAAGCATTTACAGTGCTTCCTCTTCCACAAATGCTGGTCAACCTCCCAAGCTCCTCCAGCACATTTTTTGTGCCTATATAACTTGGTAGATTGATTTGATCAAAAGGGCGGCATGCAGTTAGCATGATGCTGTTACAGTTCTGGAGTTCAGAGTTCAATTTTGTATCCTCTGTAAGAAGTTTGTACATCTTTCTCGTGAACACATGGGTTTCTTCTGGATGCTCCAGTTTCCTCCCACATTCCAAAGACATCAGTTAGTAGGTTATTTGGTCATTGTAAATTGAGTATCCTGATGAAGGGTCTCAGCCCGAAGTGTCAACTGTTTACTCCTTTCCATAGATGCTGCCTGGACTGCTGAGTTCCATTAGACCATAAGACATAGGAGCAGAATTAGGCCATTCAGCCCATCATGTCTGATCCACCATTCCATCATGGCTGATTCTGAATCCTACTCAACCCCATACACCTGCTTTCTCACTATATCCTTTTAGTTTCTCCAGCATTTTGTGTGTGTTGCTTTGGATTTCCAGCATCTGCAGATTTTCTTGTGATTGTAAATTGTCCTCTGATTAGACCAGGACACGCACATGATGAACAAATGAATGATTAGACTAGTGTTAAATAGATGGGTTGCTGAGTGGTGAGGCTCAGTGGGTTGGAAGTGCCTTTTCTGTGCTGTATCTCTAAAAAAATATAGAAGTTTAAACAGTGCAACTAAGGCTGTTGGGACTCAAACTGAACAATTCTTTACGTGGATTTTTTTTAATTGTGAAATATATATACACAGTAGTAACTGGGTTACATAGTGTAGTGTTCTCATTCAGGTGTAAGAACTCTGAACTGAACACCGAGGTAAACCGTAGTCAATGAGGCACGATCTCAGTAAGATTAACCGTTTACTGTTCACTCTTCCACATTAACGTATGGTGAAAACTGTTGATAAAACAATACAAAATATATACAGTATTTGGTTCCTTCTTGACATCACATTTACATCATAAATACTTGTAAAAGTAAAACTACAACAAACTATATTACATTAAAATACAACATACAGTCAGAATCTACCTACGCCATCAACTGGCTTTAAATACACTTCAACGCAAACTATCCAGCAATGCTTTCAATAGCACAAGAAAATAAACTTTATCAACCGTCATTACTTTTAACAGAATCAGCGTTAACATTTTTACTTCAACATATCGATTATCTTATAAATTTACGGCATTGCTTCTATGATGTTTCTTAGTGCATCATGTTTCTTTAAAGAAACTGTCCTCGTGCTGATCCTGCACACACAAGCCCCCTCCTTCCCGTTTCTCCAAACTGGTATTTTCCCACAAGACACGGCGAAACTGGGTGTGATGTCATCGCATGCCGCATTACATCACAGACAACGAATTTACTTTCAACAACCTTAACTTTAACTAGAAAATAATTACAAACGAATTACTAAAGCGAAAATGTATTAAAGCTAAACAAATGCCTTAAGGGCAACACACTCCCCGCCTGACCTTCGTAAGGTCACTATGAACATGATACAAAACTTCAGTCTCTAAATCAGTCCTTGGGTAGAAGTAGGACGACTTCTGCAACTGGCCTTTGGTAAGTTTTCACATCACCTTCGTCAGAAATTTTCAACTCAACCTTCCTGACATGTCCATCCCTACCAGGGAATGAGGCACTGATTCCGACCATTGGCCAGCAGTTGCAGGCGATCTGCTTGTTCCTGAGCAGGATGATATCTCCAACTTGAAGATTCCTGCGAGGTTCTGTCCACTTTTGTCTGTGTTGCAACAAAGGTAGATATTCATGTCTCCAATGGGACCAGAACTGATTTGTGAGAGCCTGAACCTGTCTCCATTGCTTTGTGTACAAGTCCTTATCTGAGAAGTCCCCAGGTGGAGGAGGAACTCCTGCCTTCTGCATAAGGAGCATTGATGGTGAGAGTATGAAGGGGTTTTCTGGGTCAGAAGACACAGGTAGGAGTGGTCGTGCATTTATAATGACTGTGACCTCTGCCATTAGTGTGCACAGCACTTCATGAGTCAGTCGGGTGCGTTGCTGTAAAAGCATTGAATCAAGGATCCTTCTGGCGATACCAATTATCCGCTCCATGAGCCTCCCATGTGAGAGGCGTGTGGTGTGTTGAATTCCCAGTTACATCCTTGCTCACTGAGGTACCTTTGTACTGTTTTGTCCATCCCGAGCTCCTTGGATGCTCCAACAAAGTTCGTGCCGCAATCAGACCTTAACTGTTTTGCAGGGCCTCTTAGTGCAAAGAAGCGCCTGAGAGCATTAATGCAGCTGGATGTATCCAAAGATTCGATGACCTCAATGTGCACTGCTCTTGAACTCATGCAGCTGAACATGATGGCCCACCATTTGCTCACTGCTTGTCCTCCTCTGGTGTGTCTAGTGTTGATTGTCCAGGGACCAAATACATCAACCCCCACATATGTAAAAGGAGGGCAGGCATTGAGGCATTCTGGTAGGAGGTCTGCCATACATTGAGCTTCCAGCTTCCCTCGCCGTTTCCTGCAGGTTACACATCTGTGAAGTACTGAATTGATCAGTGTTTTGCCTCCCAAGATCCACAGTCCCACTGCCCTGATTGCTCCCTCTGTCAGGTGACGGTCCTGATGCCTTACCTGTTCATGGTGATGGCGAGTAAGCAATAAGGACACGTGGCTGTCTTTGGGCAGGATTACTGGGCTCTTCTCTGCAGCTGAAAGGTGAGAGTGTATTAACTGGCCTCCAATGTAAATGAGATCGTTCTTCAGGATCAGGTTGAGTTTCCTCAAAGGGCTGTCCTTTGGTATTGGTTTATTAGCTTGGAGGGCTGAAAACTCCCTCACAAAAGCTGCTCTTTGAGTTGCTTTAAGGATGACGTCCTTTGCCTGGGCCAATTCATCCGCAGTGCGAGGTAAGTTACATTTGTGCCATCCCTTGCATTTACTATTTCAGGATGAGTGTTTGTGGGATCTGGCCATGTGAATGAGGAATGCAAGTCTTCTAACTAAGGAATTCAAGGTGGAGAACCACTGAAAGCGTTTGGTGGTACATATTGACTCTTCGAGGTAGGTGACTCCTGTTTGTATTTGCGGCCGAATTTCCAAGTCTCTTTCGGGTTCGATCAACTCAAATTTCTCGCTCGTTTGAGTTTTTTCTGCTGATGGATGATACTGGAAGGGGGGTCCGGTGATCCAGGAAGTCTGCGCCAGACGGGATGCAGATAAGGATCTCGATGCATGGTCCGCAGGGTACGTACATAATGCCATTGTCCATGCTTTGATGACAGGCAGATACGTTGAACTCTATTATAAACGTACACGTAGAAATGTTTTGATTCATTATAAATATAACCAAGCACTACTTTGCTATCCGTATAGAACTTGGTGTCATCCAGCTCTAGGTCTAGCTTGTCCTGGATAAGATCCGCCATTTCCACAGCCAGGACAGCTGCGCACAGTTCAAGCCTTGGAATTGTCGGCTCGGACTGAGGAGCGAGCTTCGCCTTACCAGTTACAAATCCTACTTCAACTTGACCATCCTTCCCAACTACTTTCAAGTAAGCCACAGCACCAATGGCCTCGGTTGACGCATCCGAAAACACGCACAATTCTCTGTGCGCTGCCTTGGTGAGTGATGTTGCAGTGTACCTACGTGGGATATGAAGCTGTTTTAGATCTTGAAGTGAATCTCTCCAAGCCTCCCATCTGCTTAGCTTGTCTTCTGGTAGAGGAGTATCCCAGTCGGAGAGCTCAGAGGTAAGTTCCCTGAGAAGGGCTCTCCCCTGGATCGTAACTGGCGCCAGTAGACCCAAGGGATCGAAAACACTGTTAACAGTGGAGAGAACTCTACGGCGGGTGAATGGCTTGATCACGGTCGGCATGGAGAATGTGAATATGTCAGTTGTAACCTCCCAAAGGAGGCCCAAACTCCGTGTGGGTATGGTTTCTCCATCTAGATCTAGGTCTTTGATTGCCAGAGCACAGTCATCGTGTGGAAAGGCATCCATGACTGCCTGACAGTTTGATGCGAAGACTGACTGTCCCAGTGTCTTGTCAGTTACTTTACTACACTTGTTGAAGCCTTGTCGTGCTTCCTTGATACACATGAAGCTTGTGCAAGGTTGAAAAATTGAATGGCGGCCACTCTCTAGCGCGTTGGTCTTGAGTGTGTTAACTGTCGGTTTGTGTAAGTTGCCAAGGCACACCTCTCCTATCACCACCCAGCCCAGATCCAGGCGTTGGGCAAAGGGGGTGTTGTGTGGTCCATTGACCTGCTGCCTGACCTTGTGCACCTGGAGAACGTCTCTTCTGAGTAGCAGAAGTATTTCTGGTTTTGGATCCAGTTCTGGGATGTGCTTGGCAATGTGGTGGAGATGCAGCTGGTGTCACACTGTGCTTTGCAACGGAATCTCAGTGCAGTTATTCAAAATTTCATTGCACTCTAAGAGTGGAGGGAGACAGACGACAACTTTACCGTCCTGCGACTCGAGCTGAAGCCTTCTGCCTTCCTGCCATATGTTTCTACGCTGCCTGAGCAAGTTCTAAGGTAGTATGGGAACTGATTACTCTCTAGGTTGATCAAGTCGAAGAACTCTGGTCTGACTAGTGAGCGATTGCTCTGGTCGTCCAGAATTACATAGGCTTTGATGGCCTTGTCTTTGGCTCCCTTAAGGTACACCTTAGTGAGGCAGATCTTTGAGCAAGAACGGCTTGACTGACCTTGACCGCAAACTTCTGTGCAGCTCGAGCTGACAATTGTTGTATCGGGGTGATCCTCTCCCTCCCCGCCATCCTCTTGTGAGGGTGAGGGAGCTTTGTCAGTTTGTGGTAACGGGCCGGGATGCATGACCCCATCGTGATTAGTGCTGTTACATTCCGAGCACTTCACGGGGATCGTACACTCTCTAGCGAGGTGAGAGGTAGAGGAACAGCATTTAAAACATTTTTTTCTCCTTGACTAGGGCCATTCTCTCGTCAAAGGGTTTTTTCCTAAACGTTCTGCATTTTTGAGGGGGTGGGATTTGTTGTGCAATGGACAATTCTTGCTAGGGTCATTGTTAGTTGTGGAGACTTTAGTTTTATGCACCGAGACAGGTTTACTGATGTTAAAATTATTCGGAGTGGATTTGACTGGCTTGGAGTGAATTGTACTACTACTTTGACTCATGAAGCTAGGTTCGTTTCACTTCTTCGCCTCCTTGCACACAAACCTAGTGAAATACTTAAAGGGAGGAAATTGACCACCGTTCTCTTCCTTATACTCTGAGCCAACAGACACCCACCTTTCCTGCAGCCCAAATGGAAGTTTGTCCATGATTGGTCTAATTCCGTATGAAGTATCTAGATATAACAGGCCAGTTAAATAGCCATCTTCTTTAGTGCCTTCAATCTCCACGAGTAGATCACCGAGTTCTCTTAATTTAGTGTGGTCCTTGGCTGACACCCTAGGAAAATTTTCCAGCCGTCGAAATAGTGCCGTTTCAATAACTTCAGGGGCCGCATAGCACTCCGGAAGTCTCTCCCATGCTTTGCGTAAGGCTAGCTTGGTTGATGTACATTGAACGTATGCGTCTCACCTGTTTGCATGATTCTTTTCCCAGCCATTTTGTCATAAGATCCAACTCTTGGGTTGCTTCGAGCTGGACTCTGCCGGTAGCGTTGGTGAATGAGGAGTACCATGCACGTTAATTTTCAGGCTTATCGTCAAACTGGTATAGTCCTGAAGTGATGAGATCTTGCCGTGCTAAATACTGTGCCAGGGGTTCAACTACAAGTGGCACACTGGCTGGGGGAATATGTTGGCAGGCATATGACTGAGCGTGTATGTTCTTTATGGGATTTGCTGTTCTGACTTCAGCCTTTGCCTCTTCTCTTGCCAAATCTGGTAAGTTTGGTGTCAAGAAGTATTTGTCATCAGCCCCTTCGTTCTCGATTTAATCACAAAGTTGCAAGCGTGAATTGTCTTCCTCAGATGGATGCGATACAATTGGGCCTCTCTTTGACTCCTCATGAAATGGGACGTTAGCATATAAGTATGGAAAGGAAGAACGAATCTTCGGGTCCATTTGAGATTGGACGTAGTTGCTAGTGCATTCCAATCTGGTCCTTTCTGAAGTAGATTTTACTTCATCTAGAACATGCATTTCTTCAGCACTTTCTAATATTTCTGCTTCCACACTGGCAGCTTTGGCTTCTCGGCGTAGCATCAGCACTTCTAACTCTGTTTCTATCCTTACCCTTTCCAACTGGTTTTCGGCTTCTCTGGCAGCCTTTTCCATTTTCAGTTTTGCTTCCTGTTCAGCGTATGACGCTCTCACCTTGGAGGTTTCTGCTTTAGCTCTTGCGAGGGCAGCCTTACTCATTGATGCCCCACTGCTCCTTGCGCTGGATGGCAACAACTTGACGCTTGATTGCGTGACCATTGTACCACTTGTTGAAACACCAAATAATGCCGCCTTTTCACTGCAGTGTTCTCATTCAGGTGTAAGAACTCTGAACTGAACACCGAGGTAAACCGTAGTCAATGAGGCACGATCCCAGTAAGATTAACCGTTTACTGTTCACTCTTCCACATTAATGTATGGTGAAAACTGTTGATAAAACAATACAAAATATATACAGTACTTGTTTCCTTCTTGACATCACATTTACATCATAAATACTTGTAAAAGTAAAACTACAACAAACTATATTACATTAAAGTACAACATACAGTCAGAATCTACCTACGCCATCAACTGGCTTTAAATACACTTCAACACAAACTATCCTGCAACACTTTCAATAGCACAAGAAAATAAACTTTATCAACTGTCATTACTTTTAACAGAATCAGCATTAATATTTTTACTTCAACATATCGATTATCTTATAAACTTACGGCGTTGCTTCTATGATGTTTCTTAGTGCGTAGAAAGAAACTTTCCTCACGCTGATCCTGCACACACAAGCCCCCACCTTCCTATTTCTCCAAACTGGTATTTTCCCACAAGACGCGGCGAAACCGGGTGTGACATCATCGCATACCGCGATACATCACAGACAACGAATTTACTTTCAACAACCTTAACTTTAACTAGAAAATAATTACAAATGAATTACTAAAGTGAAAATGTAATAAAGCTAAACAAATGCCTTAAGGGCAACACACATAGTAAAGCTCAGAATTGAAAATCAGGCTACTTTATGGATTTTTTAATGAAATAGTTAATACATAATTTGTAGTTGAGAAGTCTAGGGAAAATGATCACATAATTCACTAGAATGACTCCAGCAATGAAGAATTTCAGCTGTAAAATTACACTGGAGAAGTTAGAATTATTTTCCTTGGAGCAAAGAAAGTTGGGAAGAGATTTGACAGAGGTATAGAAAATGATGTTAGGTTTAAGTAAAGTAAATAGAGAGAAATTGTTTCCATAAGCAAATGGTTCAATGCCCAGTGAGCAAAGATTAGAGTAAAAAGATACAAGGGGGATATGACAAAAAAAATGTAGCGAATGATCAACTAGAATTTGCTGCCTTTAAGGATGGTGGAAGCAGAGTTAATGAGAATTGTCAAAAATATTGGAATCAGCACTAGACAAGGCTAAGGGGGAATGGGCCTTAAAAGATTGCTATGCAGGAGCTTTCATGAACAAATGGGATGAATAGCCATGTGATTTTAGAAAACATAGAAAACCTGCAGCACAATACAGGCCCTTCAGCCCACAAAGTTGTGTTGAACTCGTCCCTACCTTAGAAATTACTAGGCTTACCTATAACCCTCTATTTTACTAAGCTCCATGCACCTATCTAAAAGACCTTATCGTATCCACCTCCACCATCGTTGCCGGCATTTCATGCACTCACCATTCCCTGAGTAAAAAAACTTACCCCGACATCTCCTCTGTACCTACTCCCCAGCACCTTAAACCTGTGTCCTCTTGTGGCAACCATTTCAGCCCTGGGAAAAAGCCTCTGACTATCCACACGATCAATGCCTCTCATCATCTTGTACACATCCATCAGGTCATTTCTCATCCTCCTTCTCTCCAAGGAGAAAAGGCCGAGTTCACTCAGCCTATTCTCATAAGGCATGCTCCCCAATCCAGGCAACATCCTTGTAAATCTCCTCTGCACCCTTTCTATGGCTTTCATATCCTTCCTGCAGTGAGGCGACCAGAAATGAGCACAGTACACCAAGTGGGGTCTGACCAGGCTCCTATATAGCTGCAACATTACCTCTCAGCTCCTAAACTCAATTCCACAATTGATGAAGGCCAATACACCATACGCCTTCTACTCAGAGTCAACCTGCACAGCTGCTTTGAGCGTCCTATGGACTCGGACCCCAAGATCTCTCTGATCCTCCACACTGCCATTAACACTATATTCTGCCATCATATTTGACCTACTAAAATGAACCACTTCACACTTATCTGGGTTGAACTCCATCTGCCACTTCTCAACCCAGTTTTGCATCCTATCAATGTCCTGCTGTAACCTCTGACAGCCCTCCACACTATCCACAACACCTCCAACCTTTGTGTCATCAGCAAACTTATTAACCCATCCCTCCACTTCCTCATCCAGGTCATTTATTAAAATCACGAAGTGTAAGGGTTCCAGAACAGATCCCTGAGGCACTCCACTGGTGACTGACCTCCATGCAGAATATGATCCATCTACAACCACTCTTTGCCTTCTGTGGGCAAGCCAGTTCTGGATCCACAAAGCAATGTCCACTTGGACCCCATGCCTTCTTACTTTCTCAGTAAGCCTTGCATGGGGTACCTTATCAAATGCCTTGCTGAAATCCATATACACTGCTCTTCCTTCATCAATGTGTTTAGTCACATCCTAAAAAAATTCAATCAGGCTCGTAAGGCATGACCTGCCCTTGCTGATTACTCCTAATCATATTATACCTCTCCAAATGTTCATAAATCCTGCTTGTCACAATCTTCTCCATCAACTTACCAACCACTGAGGTAAGACTCACTGGTCTATAATTTCCTAGGCTATCTCTACTCCCTTTCTTGAATAAAGGAACAATATTCGCAACCCTCCAATCCTCGGGAACCTCTCCCATCCCCATTGATGATGCAAAGGTCATCGCCAGAGGCTCATCAATCTCCTACCTTGTCTCCCACAGTAGCCTGGGGTACATTTCGCCCAGTCCTGGAGACTTATCCAACCTGATGCTTTCCAAAAGTTCCAGCACATCCTCTTTCTTAATATCTACATGCTCAAGCTTTTCAGTCTGCTGCAAGTCATCACTACAATCACTAAGATCCTTTTCCATTGTGAATACAGAAGTAAAGTATTCATTAAGTACCTCTGCTATTTCCTCTGGTTCCATATACACTTTCCCACTGTCACACTTGATTGGTCCTATTCTCTCACCTCTTATCCTCTTGCTCTTCACATACTTGTAGAATGCCTTGGGGTTTTCCTTAGTTCTGCCCACCAGGTCCTTCTCATGGCTCCTTCTGGCTCTCCTAATTTTCTTCTTAAGCTCCTTCCTAGTAGCCTTATAATCTTCTTGATCTCTATCATTACCTAGCTCTCTGAACCTTCTGTAAGTTTTTCTTTTCTTCTTGACTAGATCTATTACAGCCTTTGTACACCACAGTTCCTGTACCCTACCGTAACTTCCCTGTCTCATTGGAACGTACCTACACAGAGCTCCACACAAAAATTCCCTGAATATTTGCCATGTTTCTTCCATACTTTTCCATGAGAACATCTGTTTCCAGTTTAAGCTTCCAATTTCCTGCCTTATAGCCTCATAATTCCCCTGATTCCAACTAAACACTTTTCTAACATGTCTGTTCTATCTCTCTCCAATGCTATTGTAAAGGAGATAGAATTATGATCACTATCTCCAAAATGCTCTCCCACTGAGAGATCTGACACCTGACCAGGTTCATTTCCCAATACCAAATCAAGTACTGCCTCTCCTCTTGTAGGCTTATCTACATATTGTGTCAAGAAACCTTCCTGAACACACCTAACAAACTCCACCCCATCTAAACCCCTTGCTCTAGGGAGCTGCCAATTGATATTTGGGAAATTAAAATCTCCCATTACGACAACTCTGCTATTATTACACCTTTCCAGGATCTGTTTCCCTATCTGTTTCTCGATATCCCTGTTGCTATTAGGCGGTCTATAAAAAACACCCAGTAAAGTTATTGACCTCTTCCTGTTCCTAACCTCCACCCACAGAGACTCTGTAGACAATCCCTCCATGGCATCCACCTTTTCTGCAGCTGTGACACTACCTCTGATCAACAGTGCCACGCCCCCACCTCTTTTGTCTCCCTATCTGTCCTTTCTGAAACATCTAAAACCCGGCACTTGAAGTACCCATTCTTGTCGTTGATCCATCCAAGTCTCTGTAATGGCCACCACATCATATCTCCGAGTACTGATCTATGCTCTAAGCTCATCCGCTTTGTTCACAACACTCCTTGCATTAAAATAGACACATCTCAAGCCTTCAGTCTGAGTGCATCCCTTCTCTATCACCTGCCTAACCTCCCTCTCGCAGTGTCTACAAGCTTTCTCTATTTGTGAGCTAACTTCCTCTTCCCCAGGCTCTTCAGTTTGGTTCCCACCCCCAACAACTCTAGTTTAAACTCTCCCCAGTAGCCTTAGCAAACCTCCCTGTCAGGATATTGGTCCCCCTGGGATTCAAGTACAACCCATCCATTTTCTACAGGTCACACCTGCCCCAAAATAGGTCCCAATGATCCAGAAATCTGAATCCCTGCCCCCGCTCCAATCCCTCAGCCACGCATTTATCCTCCACCTCATTCTATTCCTATGCTCAAAGTCGCGTGATTAATCCTGAGATTACTACCTTTGTGGTCCTATTTCTCAACTTCCTTCCTAACTCTTTTTTCAGGACCTCTTCCCTTTTCCTACCTATGTCATTAGTAGATAGATAGATAGATAGATAGATAGATACTTTATTCATCCCCATGGGGAAATTCAACTTTTTTCCAATGTCCCATACACTTGTTGTAGCAAAACTAATTACATACAATACTTAACTCAGTAAAAAATATGATATGCATCTAAATCACTATCTCAAAAAGCATTAATAATAGCTTTTAAAAAGTTCTTAAGTCCTGGCGGTTGAATTGTAAAGCCTAATGGCATTGGGGAGTATTGACCTCTTCATCCTGTCTGAGGAGCATTGCATCGATAGTAACCTGTCGCTGAAACTGCTTCTCTGTGTCTGGATGGTGCTATGTAGAGGATGTTCAGAGTTATCCCTAATTGACCGTAGCCTACTCAGCGCCCTTCGCTCAGCTACCGATGTTAAACTCTCCAGTACTTTGCCCACGACAGAACCCGCCTTCCTTACCAGCTTATTAAGACGTGAGGCGTCCCTCTTCTTAATGCTTCCTCCCCAACACGCCACCACAAAGAAGAGGGCGCTCTCCACAACTGACCTATAGAACATCTTCAGCATCTCACTACAGACATTGAATGACGCCAACCTTCTAAGGAAGTACAGTCGACTCTGTGCCTTCCTGCACAAGGCATCTGTGTTGGCAGTCCAGTCTAGCTTCTCGTCTAACTGTACTCCCAGATACTTGTAGGTCTTAACCTGCTCCACACATTCTCCATTAATGATCACTGGCTCCATATGAGGCCTAGATCTCCACGGCCTCTGGCTGTTCTTCCTCTCACTGCAGGATATTTTAGACGTGATCTGAAACATCCTGGACCCTGGCACCTGGGAGGCAAACTATCATCCGAGTTTCTTTCCTGCATCCACAGAATCACCTGTCTGACCCCCTAACTATAGAGTCCCCTATCACTACTGCCTTCCTCTTCCCTACCCTTCTGAGCCACAGGGCCAGGTTCAGTGCCAGAGGTATGGCCACTGCCGCTTCCCCCAGGTAGGCTGTCCCCCCCAACAGTACTCAGGCAGGAGTACTTATTGTCAAGGGGTACAGCCACATGGGTACTCTCTAGTACCTGACTCTTCCCCTTCTCTCTCCTGACCATGACCCACTTGTCTGTTTCCCGTGGCCCTGGTGTGACCACCTGCCTGTAACTCCTCTCTATCACCTCCTCGCTCTCCCTGACTAGGCAAAAGTCATCAAGCTGCATCTCCAGTTCCCTAACTCAGTCCCTCAGGAGCTGCAGCTCGACACATCAGGTGCAGATGTGGCCGTCCGGGAGGCTGGGAGACTCCAGGACCTCCCACATCTGACACTGAGCACAGAAAACTGGCCTCACACACATACTTCCTACCTCACCTGTTTATTCTGAAAGGGACGCAAATCAAATGCTAAAAACCTGAACTTAAGTAAAGGCAGTTACATGGGTCAAAGAAGTTGCTGAGGTTTAGAAGTGATAGGATGTTTAATAAATCAAAAGGGATGGTGGTACAGATCGTGAAGGAGATAATAGCAATCACATTTGTGGCACTGAAAATACAAGCAGAAGTTTGTCAAAGAAAGTGGATCCAGAGTAAGTAAAAATTGTAAAAAGAATCAAAGATTAAGGCCCTTTATTTGAATGCATCTTCCATTTGTAACAAGATTATTGAGTTGATTGCACAAATAATGAAGGATTAGTAAGACAGCACATAGGTGCAAGAGAGAGGCAAAGGGTGATGGGTTCAAAGACATGGAAAATTGTGGTAAAAGGTGAATGGCAAGTGCAGGAGAAGATTATTAAAGTCATCAGAATGAAAAAATATAGGATAGAGAGTTTAGAAAGATTTTGGAATCTAATTTCAAGCAACAGAGGAACAACTTTGAGTAAGGAGGTGATGAATACAAGATTGAGTGGGTTGCACGTGAATGTGTGCAGTTTATGTAACAAGGTAAATGAGTTTACAACACAGACTGAATTTGTTGGGTACAATGTCAGTGGCATCATGGAGATGTGGCTGAAAAAAGAATCAGGGATGGGAACTAAGCATCCAAGGTTGTGCATCCCATCAATAGAACATGCAGGTGGGCAGAGGGGGATGGGTGGCCTTTTTGGTACAAAATGAAATTAAATTGATAACAAGGGGCAACGCAGGATCAGAATCTTTGTGGGTAAAGTTGAGGAGCCAAAAAGATAAAAAGACCCTGATCGGAGGTATGTGCAGACCTTCAAATAGTAGCCAGGATGTAGGGTACCAGGTGCACCAGAAAAAAACATTTGAGAAGGATAACATTACAGTGATCATGAGGACTTCAATACGCAGGTTAGATGGGGAAAGTTAATACTGCTGAGGTTTTTTAAGGCATTGGTCAGACTACATTCAGAAAATTGTAAACAATTTTAGTCCCTGTATCTGAGGAAAGATGTGTTGTCCCTGGTTGTGATTGTAGGTGGCTTTAACTTTGTGTATATTGACTGGGGTTCCCACATTGTAAAAAGACTAGATGGGATGGAGCTTGTCCAATGTGCTTAGGAAAGTTTCTCTAATCATTAGAGAGAGAATTCAACTAGACTGGATCTCCTATTAGGGAACATTAGTTTCAGTATAAATAATGGGGAAGGTAGGACTGGTCCTTGGGTTGAGGTTCTATATTAGGGCTAGAACCCTAATAAACCCTGATGAACCGATGAACTAAATGAGTATTTTGTGTCAGTCTTCACTGTGAAAGACACTACGCAGTATGCCTGATGTTGTAGTGTGTGAAGGAAGAGAAGTGAGTGCAGTTACTGTTACAAGAGAGAAGGTGCCCAAAAAGCTGAAAGACAAAAAGGTACATAAGTCACCTAGACTAGAGGAACTGCACCCTAGGGTTCTGAAAGAAGTAGCATTAGAGATTGTGGTGGCATTAGAAATGATCTTTCAAAAATCATTGGACTCTGGCATAGTGCCAGAGGTCTGCAAAATTGCAAATGACACTCCACTTTTTAAGTAAGGAGGAAGTCAGCAGAAAGGAAATTATAGATCATTTAGCCCGAACTCAGTGGTTGGGAAAATTTTAGAGTCAATTGTTAAGGATGAGGTGATGGAATACTTGGTGTCACAGGACAGGACAGTACAAAGTCAGTATAGTTTCCTTCAGGGAAAATCCTGCCTGACGAACCTATTGGAATTCTTTGAGGAGATCACAAGTAGGATAGGTAAGGGGATGCAGTAGATGTTGTTTATTTGGACTTTCAGAAGGCCTTTGACAAGGTGTCATACATGAGGTTGCTTACCAAGTTAAGAGCCCATGGTATTACAGGAAAGTTACTAACATGGTTAGAGCATTGGCTGATTGGTAGGAAGCAATGAGTGGGAATAAAAGGCTCCTTTTCTGGTTGGCTGCCAGTGACTAGTGGTGTTCCGCAGGGGTCGGTGTTGGGACCACTTCTTTTTAAGCTGGATATCAATGAGATGATGGAATAGATGACTTTTTTCCCAAGTTTGCAGATGTTGTGAAGATTGGTGGAGGGGCAGGTGGTGTTGAGGAATCAGGTAGGATGCAAAAGGACTTAGACAGATTAGGAGAATGGGCAAGAAAGTGGCAAATGTTGAAAAATGCATGGTCGTGCACTTTGTTAGTAGAAATGAACGTGCGGACCATTTTCCAATCAGGGAGAAAATCCAGGAATCTGAGACTCAGAGGGTCTTGGGAGTCCTTGTGCAGAACACCTGATGGTTAACTTGCAGGTTGAGTCAATGATGAGGAAGGTAAATGCCATGTTAGCATTCATTTCAACAGGTCTAGAATAAGGTTCATCCATCGTCATCGATGAAGACCTGGACACCATTAGTAATTTTTATGAGGTCGAGTTGCTAGCTCAACAGATGGAGAGCACGCACAGGAGCTGGCCAGATTCGAACTTGGGACTTCTCGCCCCGAGGTCCAGCACTGATGCCACTACGCCACTAGCCAGCTTGATGGTGTCGAGACTAGCACTTGATTTGGATTTAAGTGAGGGAGAGTTGCACAGCATCAGCCTCACTCTCTCTTCCCAATTCCCATTTGGATCCAGTGGCAAGACAAGTCGAGATGGCTGGAGATGGGACTAGGCACAGTGAATGACCAGGATGTCTTCTGTGTCTTGTCGTGCTCTACAAGTTCCATGACTCTTTCAGAGACGGGCTTCTTGATCATTGGACCTTCCATTGGTCTCGTCCACTCAATCTGCTGGAGTCTGACTTCACATGCTGGGATAGACATCTCCCTATCTCACCGAACATTTGAGATCCATCGGCTACCCTCACCTGGTTTAGCCAGCTTGTTGAAGCTATTGCCTGGGGTGTGGCCACTGTCGCATGCAAACAGCTACGGGGAGCCACAGATGAAAGCTGAGTGCCAGGTGGGGACAAAAGATGGACTAACCGCCCTGAAAAGGACACGACATGTTTCCCCATCAGAAGTGCAACCCCTCCCTGGTCTAGAATACAAGAGCAGGGATGTGATGCTGAGGCCTTATAAGGAACTGGTGAGGCCTCACCTTGAGTATTGTGAACAGTTTCGGGCCCTTCCTCTTAGAAAAGATGTGCTGGCATTGGAGAGGGTCCCAAGGAGGTTCACAAAGCTGATTCCAGGAATGAAAGGGTTATCATACGAGGAATGTTTGATGGCTCTGGGTCTGAACTCACTGGAATTCAGAAGGATGAAGGGGATATCTCACTGAAACCTTTCAAGTGTTGAAAGGCCTAGACAAAGTAGATGTGGACAGGATGTTTCCTATGGTGGGAGAGTCAAGGACAAGAGGGCACAGCCTCAGGATAGAGGGGCGCCCTTTCAAAACAGAGATTCGGAGAAATTTCTTTAGCAAAGGGTGGTGAATTTGTGGAACTTGTTGCCACGTGCAGCTGTGGAGGCCAGGTTGTTGGGTGTATTTAAAGCAGAGATTGATAGGTTCTTGATTGGACATGGTATCAAAAGTATGGGGAGAAGGCCAGGAACTGGGGTTGAGGAGGAGATAACAAAAAAGATCAGCCATGATTGAATGGCGGAGCAGACTCAATGGGCCAGATGGCCTAATCTTGCTCCTGTGTTTTATGGTCTTGTGGTCTAAATTAGAGAAAGGCCAATTTTGATGGTATCAGAAAGGATCCAGTAAGTATGGATTGGGATGGTTTGTTTTCTGGCAAAGAGGTGTAGATAAGTGGGAGACCTTCAAAAGTAGTTCCCACACTCCTGCCAAACTAGTTTAAACCCTCCATAAAAGCTCTAACAAATCTGTCCACTAGGATATTGGTTCCTCTCAAGTTCCTGTGTGACTCATCCTTTATGTACAGGTTGTACCTTCCTCAGAAGAGATCCCAGTGATCTACAAATCTAAAACCCTACCCCCTACACCAATTCCTCAGCCACACATTCTTCTGCCAAATCATCCTAGTCTTACCCTCACTGGAGTGTATTGCAGGCAGCAATCCAGAGATGACTACCCTTACCAGCTCTCTAAACATACATACACTATATTCCCTCTATAGATGCTCTATAATGAGTCTATCAGCAGCTCCAATCACTCTAGGGAGTCTGCCAGGATATACATCCTGCAGGAGAAGCACACTACTGCACTAGCTTCCAGAAACATTACAAATGTTCCCTTTGACTCAGACTGTAGGATACAAAAAACTACTATTCCTTGTTACTGCTTCCCTGGTCACCAAAATTAGCACTTTAACCTCAACAGCAGAAACCACATGAAGCTAGCCCCTCTCAAAATGGCCACTCCAGTTAGAGCTGGAGAAGAGAGCTCAGAATGTACTTGACATCATGCAGGAAACTGTGAATCACAGCTAGAATAACTGTTAAACAAAAGATGATTACTTTTACATTCTATTTTGGAGCTTTAACATGAATTGATATTTTTTTTACAGCTCAAGACCAGTTATCAACATCAAGGTGGCTGCCAATTTTTTTCCAGAGATGGTGCCTCTATCTTTTGCAACCTTTTCTGAGCAGAAGAAAATTATTCAAGTTCATGTCTGTTTTAATGCTGAATCAAATTTTGGATCATTAGGTAATTTTTCAGTACAGAATTCAAAAGAAATGTCAACAGTATTGTTTTCATGATTTTGCTGAGGGCAATTACGTTTTAAGATCATGCAGGAAAGATTAAGGTAGTGATGATAGATGCAGACAAAATGTAGGATAGTCAATTGAGGATGTTTGATTATACAACAATGAACAGAGTTTCCCGTAAGCAGAATTTTAGACCTAGATAGAGTGGATGTGGAGAGGATATTTTCTGTAGCAGGGGAGTCTAGGAACAGAGGGTAGCCTCAGAATAGAAGGATGTCCCTTTGGAACAGAAATGAGGGGGAATTTCTTTAGCCAGAGGGTGGTGAATCTATGGAATTCAGTTGTGGAGGCCAAGTCATTGGGAATTCTTAAAGCAGAGATTCATAGGTTATTGATTAGTAAAGGCATCAAAGGCTATGGGGCAAACACGAGGAAATCTGCAGATGCTGGAAATTTAAACAAACCACACAAAATGCTGGTGGAACACAGCAGGCCAGGCAGCATCTATAGGGAGAAGCACTGTCGACGTTTCGGGCCAAGACCCTTCGTCAGGCTATGGGGTGAAGGCGGGAAAATGGGGTTGAGCAGGATAATAAATTGACCATGATAGAATGACAGAGCAGACTTGATAGGCAGAATAGCCTAATTCTGCTCCTATAGTATGTCTTATGTCTTCTTATTATGTTAATAAATGAAATGCAAAGTGATTCTCCAAATACACCAAGGTTGGGTGGGACTACAACTGGAGGTCTTGGGTTAAGGATAAAATAGTTCAATGGTTCAATTTAATATCAGAGAATGTACACAAGACACAAACTGAAATTCTTATGGAGAGAGAGAGAGAGGGACAGAGAAAGAAATAACACACTTTCAGGGATGATGGCAGAGCAGCAATGGCTGGAAATTCTGGAAGCAATTCAGAAGGCACAGGATATATACATCCCAAAGAGGAAGATTCTAAAGGCAAGATGACATAACTATGGTTAGCAAGGGAAATCAATGCCAACGTAAAAGCCAAAGAGAGGGCATATAATAGAGCAAAAATTAGTGGGGAGTTAGAGGATGGGGAAGCTTTTAAATACCAACAGAAGGCAACTAAAATAGAAATTAAGAAGGTAAAAATGGAATATGAAAGTCAGCTAGCCATTATTATTAAAGAGGATATCAAAAGTTTCTTCAGATAGACAAAGTCTAAACGAGAGGAGAAAATGGATATCAGAGTGCTGGAAAATGATACTGGAGGTAGTAATAGGGGACAAGGAAATGGTAAATGAACTGAATAAGTATTTTGCATCAATCTTCACTGTGGAAGACACTAGCAGTATGCCGGCAGTTCCAGGTATCAAGAGTCATAAAGTGTGTGAAGTTACCATTACTAGGGAGAAGGTTCTCGGGAAATTGAAAGGTCTGAAGGTAAACCAGATGGTGTACACCTCAGGTTCTGAAAGAGATTGGGGATGATTAGTAATGATCTTTCAAGAATTACTACATTTTGGCATGGTTCCAGAGGACTGGAAAATTGCAAATGTCACACCACTCTTTAAGAGCAAGAGAGGCAGAAGAAAGGAAATTATAGGCCTAGCAACATACACAAAATGCTGGAGGAACTCAGCAGGCCAGGCAGCATCTGCGGAAAAGAGTAAACAGTCCACATTTCAGGCTGAGAGTCGTCATTATTTTGAGAGGTCTAGAATATAAAGGAAGGATGTAATGTTGAGGCTTCATATGGCATCACTTGGAGTATGGTGAGCAGTTTTGGGCCTCTTATCTTAAAAAGGATATGCTGAAACTGGAGAGGGTTCAAAGAAGGTTCACAAAAATGATTCCAGGATTGAATGGCTTGTTACTATTTCATGGCTCTGGCTTGTACTCACTGGAATTCAGAAAAATGAGGAGCTGTCAAGAAGGCAACTCCAAAGAAAATCATCAAATATTCCTGTTTTGGTCTGTTACAGCTAAAAACCACAGCTACCTCTCTAGTTAGTAACATCATTTCAAGGTGATTTAAAAAATCAATTGCTGCTCAAATCTGTAACTGTGCTACAAATTAATTTACTTTTCTCGGCATACTGCGTGCATTCAAGTATAACACATAAATAATCTTCCGGAAATAGTAGGGGACCGAGGGTCTAGTGAGATGGAGGAACTGAGGGAAATACATGTTAGTAGAGAAGTGGTGTTAGGTAAATTGAAGGGATTAAAGGCAGATAAATCCCCAGGGCCAGATGGTCTGCATCCCAGAGTGCTTAAGGTAGTAGCTCAAGAAATAGTGGATGCATTAGTGATAATTTTTCAAAACTCCTTAGATTCTGGATTAGTTCCTGAGGATTGGAGGGTGGCTAATGTAACCCCACTTTTTAAAAAAGGAGGGAGAGAGAAACTGGGGAATTATAGACCAGTTAGCCTGACATCGGTGGTGGGGAAAATGCTAGATTCAGTTTTGATAACAGCACATTTGGAAAGAGGTGAAATCATCGGACAAAGTCAGCATGAATTTGTGAAAGGAAAATCATGTCTGACAAATCTTATAGAATTTTTTGAGGATGTAACTAGTAGAGTGGATAGGGGAGAACCAGTGGATGTGGTATATTTGGATTTTCAAAAGGCTTTTGACAAGGTCCCACACAGGAGATTAGTGTGCAAACTTAAAGCACACGGTATTGGGGGTATGGTATTAATGTGGATAGAGAATTGGTTGGCAGACAGGAAACAAAGAGTGGGAGTAAACGGGACCTTTTCAGAATGGCAGGCAGTGACTAGTGGGGTACCGCAAGGCTCAGTGCTGGGATCCCAGTTGTTTACAATGCATATTAATGATTTAGATGAGGGAATTAAATACAGCATCTCCAAGTTTGCAGATGACACGAAGCTGGGCGGCGGTGTTAGCTGTGAGGAGGATGCTAAGAGGATGCAGGGTGACTTGGATAGGTTAGGTGAGTGGGCAAATTCATGGCAGATGCAATTTAATGTGGATAAATGTGAGGTTATCCACTTTGGTTGCAAGAACAGGAAAACAGATTATTATCTGAATGGTGGCCGATTAGGAAAAGGGGAGGTGCTACGAGACCTGGGTGTCATTGTACACCAGTCATTGAAAGTGGGCATGCAGGTACAGCAGGCGGTGAAAAAGGCAAATGGTATGTTGGTATTCATAGCAAGAGGATTCGAGTATAGGAGAAGGGAGGTTCTACTGCAGTTGTACAAGGCCTTGGTGGGACCGCACCTAGAATATTGTGTGCAGTTTTGGTCCCCTAATCTGAGGAAAGACATTCTTGCCATAGAGGGAGTACAGAGAAGGTTCACCAGATTGATTCCTGGGATGGCAGGACTTTCATATGAAGAAAGACTGGATCGACTAGGCTTATACTCACTGGAATTTAGAAGATTGAGGGGGGATCTTATTGAAACATATAAAATTCTAAAGGGATTGGACAGGCTAGATGCAGGAAAATTGTTTCCGATGTTGGGGGAGTCCAGAATGAGGGGTCACAGTTTAAGGATAAAGGGGAAGCCTTTTAGGACCGAGAGGAGGAAAAACTTCTTCACACAGAGAGTGGTGAATCTGTGGAATTCTCTGCCACAGGAAACAGTTGAGGCCAGTTCATTGGCTATATTTAAGAGGGAGTTAGATATGGCCCTTGTGGCTAAAGAGATCAGGGGGAATGGAGAGAAAGCAGATACAGGGTTCTGAGTTGGGTGATCAACCATGATCATACTGAATGGCGGTGCAGGCTCGAAGGGCTGAATGGCCTACTCCTGCACCTATTTTCTATGTTTCTATGTTTCTAACACCTTCAGTCCTGTATTCATCACCCTTTTCATTTTTGTCCCCCTTTTACATTGCAACTCATTCCATTTACTACAATTTTGCCCTATCATTTGCTTTTCCTTGCTAGCAATCACACTACATACTACTTTTGTTAGTAAATCGACTACCCCATCCTCAGCCCTATCACTCCAGTTCCTATTATTCCGATCTTCTGTTAGGAAATGAGAAAGGTCAGGTGACAGGTGGAGGGGAATACTTTGGACCCAGTAACCATAATTCCATTAGTTTCAATATAATTACGGAGAAGGATATGACCAGTCCTCAGGTTGAGATTCTAAATTGGAGAAGGGCCAATTTTGATGGCATCATAAAGGATATAGCAGGTATGAATTGGCAGAGGTATGTTTAATAGGTGGGAAACCTTCTAAAGTAAAATATTGAGAGTACAGAGTTTGTATGTTCCTGTTAGAATAAAAACTTGATTCTTGATTTTCAAGGGATATTGAGGCCCTTGTTAAGGAGAAAAAGGAGGTACATAGCAGGTATAGAAAGGCAGGAACAAATGGGGTACTGGAGGAGTATAAAATGAATATAAATATGTATATAAAATGTATATAAATATAAATGTGTGTATATATATATGTACATGTATATAAAATGTATAAAATATGCAAGAGAACACGAGAGGGAAATCAGGAGGGCTAAAATAAATCACAAATTTGCTCTGGCAGACAAAATGAATCTTAATGACTTCACGGGTATATTAAGTCCAAAGGTTTCATTATGAGAATGGTCCAACATCCAAGTTAAAATAATATTAGAAATTAAGACTTGGAATGGCAGATCATAAGAGTCCAATATTAATGTTTAATTGTCAATAAAATGAAAAATGTACAGTAAAATTGGAATCAAGTGGTTTGGGCAAAAAACTGGAATAAATTAGATAGAATGTATCAATATATTTTATTCTGGATTTTTGTAGATTTGAAGAATTCTTTTGTTAATTACACCATCAACCTGGACACAAAACAAAAAAACAAAAGGGTAATGTTTACAAAAAGTGATGGAACTCCTAGCACCATATCTGATTCTGTGAGGATTTCAGAAGAAGCCTGTAGAAACCATTCAATCACTGTGCAGGTAAGATCAGAATAGTCCTGAAAAGTGGGCAATACATTTTAATTCTACTCTTCAACTTTTAGATTTGAACTATTTCAGGGAACATAAAACAGGACAGCAAAGTACAGGGCCTTTGGCCCACAATTTTGTGCTGCCCTTTTATCCTACTCCAAGATTAATCTAACCCTTTCCTCCCACATAGCCCCTCCACTTTTCTTTAATTCTTGGTCTTTCTAAAAGTCTCTTAAATATCTCTAATGTAATTGTCTCTATCAGCACCTCTGGTAGTGTGTTTTGTGCACCCACTGTTCATTGTGTTTAAATATATATATATATCTCTGATAGCCCCCTATGCCTTCCTCCAATCAACTTAAATCTATGCCCTCCTGTACTAGTTATTTCTTTCTTGGGATGTCCATTCTATCTATGCCACTTATTTTTTTACACCTCTGTCGTTACCTTTCATCTTCCTTTGCTCCAAAGAGAAATCCCTAGCTCGCTCAGTCTATCCTCATAAGACATGCTCTACAAACCAAAACAGCATCCTGGTAAATCTCTTCTACATCATCATCATTATTATTATATGTCGTGTCCTATGATGTGGGTAGTCATGGTCAATGCCTGTGATTGTTCTTAGCAAATTTTTCTACAGAAGTAGTTTACCATTGTCTTCTTCTGGGCAGTGTCTTTACAAGTTGGGTGACCCCAGCCATCATCAATACTACCTGGCGTCAGTGGTCACATACTAGGACTTGTGATATGCACCAGCTGCTCGTATGACAATCTACCACCACTCCCTAGGCTTATCTGGGGGCTAAGCAGGTGTTACACCTTGCCTAAGAGTAGAGGGAGGGAGGGAGCACCTTACACCTCTTTTGGTAGAGATGTATCTCTGCACCCTCACTAGAGTTTCCACATCCTTCCTCTGATTAGGTGACTAGAACAGCACAGATGTGGTCTAATTAGAGTGTGGTCTAAATAGAGTTTTTTTTAGAGCTGCAACAATACCTTATTTCTCTTGAACTCAGTTCCATATCAACAAAGGCCAACACACCATAAAATCTTCTTAACCACCCCATCATTTGCATGACAGCTTTGAGGGGGTCTATGAGCACAGACCACAGCATACCTCTATTCTAACACACTGCTAAGAATCCTGCCATTAACCCTGCACTCAGCCTTCAAAGTCAATCTTCCAAATTGAATCACTTTGCACTTCTCCTGGTTGAACTCTATCTGCCACTTCTCATCCCAGTTCTACATCCCATAAATGTCCTGTTGTAACCTATTACAATTTGCTACACTATCCACAAAACCACCAACCTTTGTGTCATCTGAAAACTTACTAACCGACCTTTCCACTTCTTCATCCAAATCATTTATAAAAATCACAAAGAGCAGAGGTTCCAGAGCAGATCCTTATGGAACTTCATTGATCACCAACCTCTAGGCAAATTATACTTCATCTACTACCTTCAAAGTGATAATATCTGCCTTCGTCTGCCTCTGTGGGCAATCCTATTATGAATCCATCATTCTCTGCAACTTCTGCCATCTTCAGTGGGATCCTAACACCAAAAACATTTTTACCTCCCCCACTCTCCGCTTTGCACAGGGATTGCACTCTCCATGATTCCTTGTCCATTCATTCCTCTCCACTGATCTCTCACCTGTTACTTATCCCATCAAGAGGAAGAAGAGCTACTTGTTGACTGTTTGTCAACGGAACTAGATTAGGAAATTCACTACACAGCTCGTAATTAATCAAAGCTCACACTTAATTATCTCTGTACAAACAACATAACTATGTTGATCCCGGGCCAACAGCTTAGAACATGAATTCTACTGTTCCCTCTGCACCAATACTCACTCAGACAACTTTCCTATGGGATAAAATATTTAGGTATTAGAGTTGATAATGATGTTAAAAATTTATATAAACAAAATTATTTGCCATAATTAAAAAAAATAAAAGAGGATCTTGATAAATGGATGATGTTACCAATAACATTAATAGGTAGAGTTAATGCTGTAAAAATGAATGTATTTCCTAGATTGCAATATTTATTTCAAACTTTACCAATACAATTACCTCAGAAGTTTTTTCAAGAACTGAATAAATATGTAAGGAAATTTCTTTGGAAAGGAAAGATGTCAAGAATATCATTGGAAAATTTGACATGTAAATTTGATTTAGGAGGGTTACAACTTCCAAATTTTAAGAATTATTATAAAGCAAATCAACTTAGATTTATTGCGTCTTTTTTTGATGAAGAGAAACCGGCATGGATTAGAATAGAATTAGATAAGCTAGGAGAAAACATACCAGAAGATTTTATATATAAATGGGAATCCAAATGGATACGGGAAAAAAAAAGAATCTCCTATATTAAGACACTTGATTGATTTATGGAATAAGGTAAATATGGACAATGAGATAAAGAAATCTTTATTAGCAAAAAGAACTTTAATTCAAAATAGGCTTATTCCTTTTACAATGGATAATAAACTTTTACATAATTGGTTCCAAAAGGGGATTAAATATATAGGTGATTGTTTTGAAGGAGGTATATTGATGTCGTTTGATCAATTAAAAAATAAATATAAAATATCAAATAACACTCTTTTCTGTTATTTTCAATTAAAAGCTTATTTACGAGAAAAGCTGGGTCAAACAATGTTGATACCAAAACCTAGTGAAATAGAAATATTAATTCAGAAGGGAAAAAATAAAAAATTTACATCTTGTATGTATAATTTGATTCAAAAACAGACAATTAAATCAGGAATTCATAAATCAAGACAAAAATGGGAATCTGATTTGAATGTTAAAATTGATGGAAAAAAACTGGTCAAGATTATGTTCTGATTGTATGAGAAATACAATAAATGTTCGACTTAGATTAATACAATATAATTTTTTACATCAATTATATATAACACCACAGAAAATAAATAGATTGAATTCAAATATGCCTGACCAATGTTTTCGATATAATCAAGAAATTGGTACTTTTTTACATTCTACTTGGTCTTGTTTTAAAATTCAACCATTTTGGATAAATTTAAGACTTTTATTGGAACAAATTACTGGAGTACAACTCCCACATAGTCCACTATTATTTTTATTAGGAGACATTGAAGGGACAGTATCGCAACTTAAATTGAATGAGTATCAGAAAAAATTTATAAAAATTGCACTGACAGTAGCCAAAAAAGTTATCGCAGTTACTTGGAAATCTGATTTATATTTAACTATGGATCATTGGAATAATGAAATACATAGTTGTATTCCACTTGAAAAAATTACGTACAATCTAAGAAATGAATATGATATATTTTTGAAAATTTGGTTCCCATACTTATAAAAGATAGGATTAAATACATAGGTCCTTTGAAGATAAAATTATAAAGTAATGGGGGAAAGTAAAAATAAATATTAAAATTATTTTGAACTCCATGGAGCATGTGGAGATCCTCCGATATCCAGGCAATCTTTCTCTTCTTTCCTTTTTTTTCTTTCTTTAGATAAGAGTTAAGGGGGGGGAGGGTTAAGGGGAGGGGGGAGGGTTAATATTATTTTCTTACTATTTTATATCACATTTATTCTTTGTAATTTCTAAAATTTAATAAATAAATATTTTTTTAAAAGACAACTTTCCTATTTATAACACTAAAATGGGGGATGATCAATCCTTTCTTCACCCAGCCCCTGGCATGGGGGTTCTTCCTTGTGATGATGGGTCTCTTGAGAGAGTTATCGCTGATTGACCTTTAACACCTTTTTATTGGCTTTGCTCCAGGCCAGCATCCATTTATTGCCCTCTTCCCAGCAAGTGACAATCGATAATATGACCCTTTGTTCGCTTCATTAACCAGCTCGAATCACTCCAGGCAGGCACCAATCCCAACATTCACAAACCTGCATGTTACGTTATATCAAAATACAGGAACAGTCAGCATGGCTTTGTGAAGGGCAGATGGTGTCTAACAAGCCTGATAGAGTTCGTTGAGGATGTGACCAGGCATATAGATGAGAGTAGTGCTGTGGATGTGATCTACATGGATTTTAGTAAGGCATTTGACAAGGTTCCACACGGTAGGCTTATTCAGAAAGTTAGAAGGCATGGGATCCAGGGAAGTTTGGCCAGGTGGATTCAGAATTGGCTTGCCTACAGAAAGCAGAGGGTCATAGTGGAGGGAGTACATTCGGATTGGAGGGTTGTGACTAGTGGTGTCCCACAAGGATCGGTTCTGGGACCTCTACTTTTCATGATATTTATTAATGACCTGGATGTGGGGGTAGAAGGGTGAGTTAGCAAGTTTGCAGACGATACAAAGGTTGGTGGTGTTGTGGAAAGTGTTGAGGATTGTCGAAGATTGCAGAGAGACATTGATAGGATGCAGAAGTGGGCTGAGAAGTGGCAGATGGAATTCAACCCAGAGAAGTGTGAGGTGGTACACTTTGGAAGGACAGACTCCAAGGCAAGTACAAAGTAAATGGCAGGATACTTAGGAGTGTGGAGGAGCAGAGGGATCTGGGGTTACATGTGCACAGATCCCTGAAAGTTACCTCACAGCTAGATGGGGTAGTTAAGAAAGCTTATGGAGTGTTAGCTTTCATAAGTCGAGGGATAGAGTTTAAGAGTCGCAGGGTAATGATGCAGCTCTATAAAACTCTGGTTAGGCCACACTTGGAGTACTGTGTCCAGTTCTGATCACCTCACTATAGGAAGGATGTGGAAGCATTGGAAAGGGTACAGAGGAGACTTACCAGGATGCTGCCTGGTTTAGAGAGTATGCATCATGATCAGAGATTAAGGGAGTTAGGGCTTTACTTTCTGGAGAGAAGGAGGATGAGAGGAGACATGATAGAGGTATACAAGATATTAAGAGGAATAGATAGAGTGGACAGCCAGCGCCTCTTCCCCAGGGCACGACTGCTCAATACAAGAGGACATGGCTTTAAGGTAAGGGGTGGAAAGTTCAAGGGGGATATTAGAGGAAGGCTTTTTACTCAGAGAGTGGTTGGTGCGTGGAATGCACTGCCTGAGTCAGTGGTGGAAGCAGAAACACTAGTAAAATTTAAGAGACTACTAGACAGGTATATGGAGGAATTTAAGGTGGGGAGGTTATATGGGAGGCAGGATTTAAGGGTCGGCACAACATTGTGGGCCAAAGGGCCTGTACTGTATTGTTTTATATTCTATGTTCTATGTACACCTCACAAACAACTTCTTTGGAGATGCTCTCTAGTTCAACAGATTACCTGAAGCATCACTGTGTCTACTTTAAAATACAGAAAGCAAAGCACCTTCATCTCGCAAATAGGAGGATGTAAAACAGTTCTAAAAATGGTAGCCTCCATCTCCAAGCACATGGCAGGAACAAAGAAAATTAATCTGCCTGCTTCCATTGTCCTTGACCCATTCTAGTTGGACATTTTTTTCCATATTTATAACCTAAAATGTCCTCTCTAACAGCTCTGTGAATGTGAATTCAGGAGAATGTTTTCAGTGGTTCAAGAAGGTGGCTCAACTCCATTGTCTCAAAGGCATTTGGTAATGGCAATAAATGCTGGCAACCCTCGTGATATCTAGACCCTTCAAAATGAAGGAATACGAAAATATGTTAACTCACTGTATTCTGGATTATAAAACCATAAGACATAGGAGCAGAATTAGGCCACTTAGGCCACTTGGCCCATCGAGTCTGCTCCACTATTCAATCATGGCAGATCTTTTTCTCCCCTCCTCATCCCCACTCTGCAGCCTTCTCCCAGTAACCTTTGAGGCCGTGTCCAATCAAGAACCTGTCAAGCTCTGCCTTAAATACCCCCACGACCTGGCCTCCGCAGCTACCTTTGGCAACAAATTCCACAAATTCACCATCCTTTGGCTAAAGAAATTTCTCTGCATCTGTTTTAATGGGCATCCCTCTATCTTGAGGCTGTGCCCGCTTGTCCAAGACACCCCATCATGGGAAACATCCTTTCCATATCTACTCGGTCTAGGACTTGCAATATTTGAAAGGTTTCAATGAGATTCTCCCTCATCCATCTAAATTCCAGCGAGTACAGACCTAGAGCCATCAACTATTCTTTGTATGATAACCCTTTCATTCCTGGAATCATCCTTGTGAACCTCCTCTGAATCCTCTCCAATGCCAGCACATCTTTTCTTAGATGAAAAGCCCAAAACTGTTCACACTACTCAAGGTGAGGCCTCACCAGTGCCTTATGAAGCCTTAGCATTACATCCCTGTTCTTGTATTCGAGACCTTGAAATTAATGCTAACATTGCATTTTCCTTCCTCACCACTCACTCAACCTGCAAGTTAACCTTTAGGGGGTTCTGCACAAGGACTCCCGAGTCTCTTTGCATCTCAGATTTTTGGATTTTCTCCCCATTTAGAAAATAGTCTGTATGTTTAATTCTTCCACCAAAGTGCATGGCCATGCATTTTCCAACATTGTATTTCATTTGCCACTTTCTTGCCTATTCTCCTAATCTGTCTAAATCCTTTTGCAACACTACCTGTCCCTCACCAATCTTCATATCATCTGCAAACTTGGCAGCAAAGGCATCTATTCCATCATCTAAATCATTGATATACAGCATAAAAAGAAGCAGTCCCAACACCAACTCCTGAGGAACACCACTAGTCACTGGCAGCCAACCAGAAAAGGATCCTTTTATTTCCGCTCACTGTCTCCTTCCAATCAGCTAATGTTCTAACCATGCGAGTAACTTTCTGTAATACCATGGGCTCTTAACTTGGTAATAGCCTCATGTGTGGCATCTTGTCAAAGGTCTACTGAAAATCCAAATATACAGCTTCCACTGCATCCCCTTTATCTATCCTACTTGTAATCTCCTCAAAGAATTCCAACAGGTTCATCAGGCAAGATTTTCCCTTAAGGAAGCTATGCTGACTTTGTCCAATCTTGTCCTATGTCACCAAGTACTTAAATATACACATATTTATATATATATATATACACAGAGTTGGTCAGAAGTTTCCATACAACCTAGCTAAATACATTTAAACTCAGTTTTTCCACAATTCCTGAAATTTAATCCCAGAAAACATTCCCTATCTTAGGTCAGTTAGGATCACTACTTTATTTTAAGAATGTGAAATGTCAGAATAATAGTAGAGAGAATGATTTATTTCAGTTTTTATTTCTTTCATCATATTCTCAGTAGGTCAGAAGTTTACATACACTTTGTTAGTATTTGGTAGCATTGCCTTTGTTTCCCTTTCTCTTCACCATCTACACCTCAGACTTCAACTACTGCACAGAGTCTTGCCATCTTCAGAAGTTTTCTGATGACTCTGCCATAGTTAGATGCATCAGCAAGGAAGATGAGGCTGAGTAAAGGGCTACGGTGGGAAACTTGGTCACATGGTGTGAGCAGAATCATCTGCAGCTTAATGTGAAAAAGACTAAGGAGCTGGTGGTGGACCTGAGGAGGGCTCTAAGGCACTGCTGACCCCTGTTTCCATCCAAGGGGTCAGTGTGGACATGGTGGAGGATTACAAATACCTGGGGATATGAATTGACAATAAACTGGACTGGTCAAAGAACAAGAAGGCTGTCTACAAGAAGGGTCAGAGCCATCTCTACTTCCTGAGGAGACTGAGGTCCTTTAACATCTGCCAGACGATGCTGAGGATGTTCTATGAGTCTGTGGTGGCCAGTGTTATCATGTTTGCTGTTGTGTGCTGGGGGAGCAGGCTGTGGGTAGCAGACACCAACAGAATCAACAAACTCATTCGTAAGGCCAGTGATGTTGTGGGTGTGGAACTGAATTCTTCCAAACAGTTCAATTTTTGTTTCATCAAAGGACATTTCTCCAAAAAGTAAGATCTTTGTCCCCATTTGCACTTGCAAACTGTAGTCTGGCTTTTTTATGGGCAACACAAGTGAATCTGCAGATGCTGGAAATAAATAAAAAAACACGAAATGCTGGCAGAACTCAGCAGGCCAGACAGCATCTATGGGAGGAGGTAATAATGACATTTCGGGCTGAAACCCTTCATCAGGCTTTTTTATGGCAGTTTTGGAGCAATGGCTTCTTCCTATCTGAGCAGCCTTTCAGGTTATGTCGATATAGGACTCGTTTTACTGTGGATATAGATACTTGTCTGCCTGTTTCCTCTAGCATCTTCACAAGGTCCTTTGCTGTTGTCCTGGGATTGATTTGCACTTTTCGTGCCAAAGTACGTTCATCTCTAGGAGACAGAATGCATCTCCTTCCTGAGCGGTATGACAGCTGCGTGGTCCCATAGCGTTTATACTTGATGTATATTGTTATGACCCCAGCCCCCTCCTTTGTGAGATTTGCAAGAGCCCTAGTCAAGGGGGGGTCAAATGACCCAAGAGAGAGAGGGAGACGTGCTGAAGACCACGTTCCCCAGGGAAGCAGAATAAAGCGACTCTTTGACTATTGTCTCATGAAAACCACGTGTAAAGCCCTCGGTCAAAGTGGGCTGGTCGCTCAACAAGACAAAAGCCTCAGACATAGCCATTGTCTTGGGAGACACCTTTGTGTGATAAGGAACTGGCCTACATGCAAAATCTCAGGGCAATGTGAGATGGGTGATGGGGGAAGGATTGCCTCGCCCCCCTACCCTGATGGACATCTACAACCCTGCCAGTCCAGATAAAAGGTGGGCTGCCGAGGCGGGGCACCAGACGCACCAGAAGATATGCGAGAATTCCTGCGACTGCGTTTAGAGAGCGACAGCCGGTGGTGGGGTTCGTGTGCTTCCTCCCCTTGCCTGAGATTGGCGACCTCACCACGGAAGAACGGCCTAGCTACAGGGGAAGCCACAGATGAGAGTCCATTCCCCAACGAGACTTCCGACTATCTCCTACAGGTTGGAAAACCTGTCGGGTAAATGTTTCATTCTCTCTCTCTCTTTCTAACAAAAGTGCACCAACGCGACACCACAACCGACGGCGGCTGGTGGAACTGCAGTGACCGCAAAAAGACTTTTAAATATCCAGTAAACAATATATATCTACATTACCCCTAGACAACTGTAGAGCTTATTTCTGATTGATTATTACCATACCTGTGCTTTAGATTGAGTTGTGACGACGTATATGATCTGAATGTTTTATATTAACCATACGTTGGTGCCCCTTTATAAATAAAAACATTTGAAAATAGTAGCATCAGGCTTCGGTGGATCCATCTATCTTTGCTGGAAAATTACCCGGTTACTGGGGAACGTAACAATATATATACATGGTGTATATATTGTTTGTACAGATGAATGTGGTACCTTCAGGTGTTTGGAAATTGCTCCCAAGGATGAACCAGACTTGTGGAGGTCCACAATTCTTTCTCTGAGGTCTTGGCTGATTTCTTTTGATTTTGTTTGTAAACTTCTGACCCACTGGAATTGTGATATAGTCAATTAAAAATGAAATAATGTCTGTAAACAATTGTTGGAAAAATTACTCTTGTCATGCACAAAGTAAGTGTCCTCAACGTCTTGCGAAAATTATAGTTTGCTAATATGAAATCTGTGGAGTGGTCAAACAATGAGTTTTAATGACTTCAACCTAAGTGAATGTAAACTTCTGACCCACTGGGAATGTGATGAAAGAAATAAAAGCTGAAATAAATCATTCTCTCTACTATTTTTCTGACATTTCACATTCTTAAAATAAAGAAGTGATCCTAACTGACCTAAGATAGGGAATGTTTTCTAGGATTAAATGTCAGGAATTGTGAAAAACTGAGTTTAAATGTATTTGGCTAAGGTGTATGTAAACTTCTGATTTCAACTATATATATATATATATATATAAACAACAAGCAAAACCAAAAGTTATTGAGTCCTGTGAGACCCACAAGTCACAGAAAATCATTTCAGTCTGCTGCATGCCACTGAGATATATTTCTGGATCCAATGTGCCACTTTGTCATGGATGTGATGTTTTTTTTTCAGCAGCTTGCCATGTAGCACATCATCAAAAGTCTTGCTCCCTCATTGAGATTTTTGGTAACTTCTTAGAAAAATGCAATCACATTAGTACTAATGATTTCCATGACCCATTTATGAATTAAAGTGCAGGATCTTAGACCAGTTTTAGAGGTGCTATAGAAATCCTAGTTGTTCTATTTTTCACAGGAAGCCTAACTAAAATTTTTATTTTTTTAATTTCAGCATTGTACCATTGATTGCGTCTCTGCCATTGATATAGAAGTCAATTATAAGCTATACAACAGTGAAGAAAATGCTCAACTACCCTTACCAGTTCTTGACAAATTTACTAATCCTTCAACAACTTTTCAGGTAAAAATAAAATAGAAAAATAACTGAATTTATTAAGATGGTTTCAAGCACAAGCGTTTAAAGCAAACAATCTGTAGATAAGTCAACTAAGGATGGGGCTGCACCACAACTTGTACTGTGTAACGAGTTTGGCTATGCGATTGAAGTTTCTGTGGCTGAGCACTATGGATGCAGTGGAAATGAGTCCTTCAGTTTTAAGCTGAGTATAGGTAAAGGTTACACTGGTTCTTGGATGAAAGTGCTAAATTGGGGGAAGGATAATGAAGCTGGAGAAAGTAGATTGGGAGTTGTTGGTTGAGGCTAAATTCACAACTTGCATATGGGAGCCTTAAAGCACATTTCCTCAGAGTTCAGGGTACCTGGATGAGGAAGTGGAGGGATGGGTTAGTAAATTTACTGATGACACAAAGGTTGGGGGTGTTGTGGATAGTGTGGAGGGCTGTCAAAGGTGACAGTGGGACATTGATAGGATGCAAAACTGGGTTGAGAAGTGGCAGATGAGTGTGTGGTGGTTCATTTTGGTTGGTCAAATATGATGGCAGAGTATAGGCTTCATGGCAAGACTCTTGGCAGTGTGGAGGATCGGCGGGATCTTGGGGTCCGAGTCCATAGGACACTCAAAGCTGCTGTGCAGGTTGTCTCTGTGGTTAAGAAGGCATACAGTGCATTGGCCTTCATCAATCATGGGATTGAGTTTAAGAGCCAAGAGGTAATGTTACAGCTATAAAGGACCCTGGTCAGACCCCACTTGGAGTACTGTGCTCAGTCCTGGTCTCCTCACTACAGGAAGAAAATGGAAACCATAGAAAGGGCGCAGAGGAAACTTACAAGGATGTTTCCTGGATTGGGCAGCATGTCTTATGAGAATAGGTTGAGTGAACTCAGCCTTTTCTCCTTTGAGAGACAGAGGATGAGAGGGGACCTGATAGAGGTGTACAGGATGATGGGAGGCATTGATCGTGTGGATAGTCAGAGGCTTTTTCCCAGGGCTGAAATGGCTAGCACGAGAGGGCACAGTTTTAAGGTGCTTGGAAGCAGGTACAGAGGACATGTTAGGGGTAAGTTTTTTTACGCAGAGAGTGGTGAGTGCATGGAATGGGCTGCCGGCGACAGTGGTGGCGGCGGATACCATTGGGTCTTTTAAGAGACTCCTGGATATCTACATGGAGCTTAGAAAAGTAGAGGGCTATGGGTAACCCTAGGTAATTTCTAAGGTAAGACAATGTTCTGCACAGCTTTGTGGGCCAAAGGGCCTGTATTGTGCTGTAGGTTTTCTATGTTTTTTTCACCTGGCTGAGTACTAATGACCTGTGATCAGCTGGCTGGAGTGTTCACCGATATCCTTAACCTCTCATTTTTCAGTCTGAGGTACCTACTTCAAGTAAAACTTCAGTTTTACCACAGTTTCTGTGGTAAAACTGCTTTTTAGGGGCAGTTATACCAGCCCCTAAAAAGAATGTGGTAATCTGCCTCAATGACTATCATCCAATAGTACATACAACCACAGCGATGAAATGTTTTGAGAGGTTCGGGATGAAACACATCAATTCCTGTCTGAGAATCCACTTAGATCCTCTCCAATTTGCCTATTGACATAACAGGTTCTCAGCAGATGCCACTTCATTGGTTCTTCACTCAATGCTGGAACATCTGGACAGCAAAGTGCATACGTCAGGTTGCTCTTTATTGATTACAGCTCAGCATTCAATACCATCATCCTCTCAAAACTAATCAATAAGCTTCAGGACCTTAGCCTCAATATCTCCTGTGCAAATAGATCCTCTATTTCCTCACTTGCGGACCACTGTCAGTTCTGATTGACAACATCAGGATTACGGCTGCACAGGTGGAAGGTCAACTGAGGAAGATCTGTACCAGCAAAGCGGCTGGACCGGATGGAGTTTCCCCACGATTACTGAGGGCCTGTGCGACTGAGCTGGGAGAACCACTACAGCGCATCTTCAACATGAGCCTGGAGCAGAGAAGAGTACCCAGACAGTGGAAAACATCCTGTATTGTCCCGGTACCGAAGAAACCACTACCAAAGGAGTTGAATGACTTCAGACCTGTTGCCTTGACGTCGCACGTGATGAAGACCATGGAGCGGCTGATAATACAGAATCTGAGGCCACAAACCAGGCACGCCCAGGATCCTCTTCAGTTTGCGTATAAGGAGAAGGTGGGAGTGGAGGATGCTATCACGTATTTGCTGCACAAATCACTCTCTCACCTAGAGGGGGTCAGTTGTGCTGTGAGGATTACATTCCTTGACTTCTCTAGTGCCTTTAACACCATCCAGCCCAAGATCTTAAGGCACAAACTAACGGAGATGGGAGTAGACTCTCACATGGTGGATTGGATAGTGGACTACTTGACAGATAGACCTCAGTATGTGCGGTTGGGAGACTGTAGGTCTGACACGGTGATCAGCAGCACAGGGGCGCCGCAGGGAACCGTACTCTCTCCGGTCCTGTTCACCCTGTACACATCAGACTTCCAATATAACTCGGAGTCCTGCCATGTGCAGAAGTTCGCTGATGACACGGCCATAGTGGGGTGTGTCAGGAATGGACAGGAGGAGGAGTATAGGAAACTGATACAGGACTTTGTGATATGGTGCAACTCAAACTACCTGCGTCTCAATATCACCAAGACCAAGGAGATGGTGGTGGACTTTAGGAGATCTAGGCCTCATATGGAGCCAGTGATCATTAATGGAGAATGTGTGGAGCAGGTTAAGACCTACAAGTATCTGGGAGTACAGTTAGACGAGAAGCTAGACTGGACTGCCAACACAGATGCCTTGTGCAGGAAGGCACAGAGGCGACTGTACTTCCTAAGAAGGTTGGCGTCATTCAATGTCTGTGGTGAGATGCTGAAGATGTTCTATAGGTCAGTTGTGGAGAGCGCCCTCTTCTTTGTGGTGGCGTAATGGGGAGGAAGCATTAAGAAGAGGGACGCCTCACGTCTTAATAAGCTGGTAAGGAAGGCGGGCTCTGTCGTGGGCAAAGTACTGGAGAGTTTAACATCGGTAGCTGAGCGAAGGGCGCTGAGTAGGCTACGGTCAATTATGGATAACTCTGAACATCCTCTACATAGCACCATCCAGAGACAGAGAAGCAGTTTCAGCGACAGGTTACTATCGATGCAATGCTCCTCAGACAGGATGAAGAGGTCAATACTCCCCAATGCCATTAGGCTTTACAATTCTACCGCCAGGACTTAAGAACTTTTTAAAAGCTATTATTAATGCTTTTGAGATAGTGATTTAGATGCATATCATATTTTTTTACTGAGTTAAGTATTGTATGTAATTAGTTTTGCTACAACAAGTGTATGGGACATTGGAAAAAAGTTGGAATTTCTCCATGGGAATGAATAAAGTATCTATCTATCTATCTATCTATCATCTCCTCCTCAATCTCCATCAGCACAGGTGCACCATAAGGCTATGTACTTATCCCCTACTCTACGCACTTTACACTTATGACTGTGTGGCTCAACACTGTTCCAATGCCATATTTAATTTTCCTGATGACACCACTGTTGTTAGCTGAATCAAAGGAGACTGAAAATCTGGCTAAGTGATGCCATTACAACAAATCTCTTAATGTCAGCAAGACCAAGGACAAGATTATTGACTACAGGAGGAGGAAACCAAGGTCCATGAGCCAGTCCTCATTGAGGGACCAGAGGTGGAGAGGATCAACAACTTTAAATTCCTCAGTGTTTTCATTTCAAAGGACTTATCCTGGGGCTAGTGTGTAAATGTAATTATGAAGAAAGCACGGCAATGCCTTTACTTCTTTAGAAGTTTGCAAAGATTTGGCATGACACCTAAAACTTTGACACACTTCTGTAGATGCATGGCAAGGAATATATTGACTGGTTGCATCACAGCTGGTGGAATGGAAAATCCTACAAAAAGTAGTGGATACAGCCCAGTCCATCACAGGTAAATCCCTCCCCACCACTGAGCACATCTACACGGACCACTGTCACAGGAAAGCAGCATCCATCATCCGGGACCCCCACCACCCAGACATGCTCTCTTCTCACTGCTGCCATCAGGAAGAAGGCACAGGAGCCTCAAGACTCTCATCACCAGGTTCAGGAACAGTTATTACACCTCAGCCATCAGGTTTTTGAACCAGTGGGGATAATTTTACTCCACTTCACTTGCCCCATCACTGAACTATTTCAACAACCTATTGATTCACTTTCAAGGACTCTTTATCTCATGTCCTTGATATTTATTGCTTCTTTATTTATTTATTATAAGATCATAAGACATAGGAGCAGAAATAGGCCATTTGGCTCATCGAGTCTGCTCCACCATTTCCTAATGGCAATTTCTTTTTTCTTTTGTATTTACATGGTTTGTTGCCTTTTGTACATTGGTTGTTTGATTACCCTGTTGGCTGCAGTCATTCACTGATTCTATTATGGTTTTTGGATTTACTGAGTCTGCCTGCAAGAAAACAAATCTTGGGGTTATATATGGTGGCATTTATGCACTTTAATAATAAATTTACTTTGAATTTTGAACTTTGGCTATCATGTATGGGAATGAAAACAAGGCTCAGAAAACTTGGATGACAGGAGCTATTGTAAGTTAAGCCAAAAAGTAAAAGGAAGCACATTCAAGTTGAGAGGTGAAATTGAGATTGGTTTAGATTGGCATCATTGTTAGCACAGTCATTGTGGGTTGATGGAACTGTTCTTGTGCTGTTCTATCGTCTATGTAGTATAGCATGTAGTTAGGTTACCTCAACATCTCATATGATTTGGAACTTTGGTCAGATTGCACCTGGAATATTACATCCAAGGTCTAGTTTGGTTTAGCTGCCTTTAATACATGGTGTGCAAAAGAGGTTCATTGGATTGATTCTTGGATTTAGTGAGAGTGCCTGCTGGTGAAGGAAGAGATTGTCCTTAGGAAGGAACTCACTAAGCCTTTGCTTTCAGCTTCAGATTCAGATTTATTTAGTTATTTGTCACATATACATCTAGGCCTGGAGCGAGTCACCAAGGTGGGTCCTGGTTCCTAGTGTGAGGTTTGAACAACTTAAACACCAGCCCAGATAATCTAGGGGCTCCTCTGTCCATAACACTAAGACTATGAGACTGCCCCCGGGTGCTGTGCCTGGTGTCTGCAAATTTGTGGCCACTTGCCTTGCTAATATAATGAACTGAATACATAGGGCCTTCTCCAGGCCGTTCTGGGAATTTAGATCTAAGGACTCAATTTGGTTCTGAATGCTGTTGTTGCTCGCTTCTATCATTTGTATGATTTGTTTTGTTTTTTCATCTCTTTCTCCGTGGGCACTAGGGGTTGGTGTTAATTTTTTGATTGGGTTCCTTTGGGTTCCTTGCTTTGTGAATGTCTGTTAAGCAAACAAATCAAGATTGTATAATTTATAAATTCATTGGTAATAAATGCACTTTGAATCTGAAATATAGAGTGAATTGCATTGTTTGTGTTAACAACCAGCACATCTGTTATGTGCGAGATTATGCCCCATGACTATCATTAATTTTTTTGATGTAGTCTCTGAATAGCCTCTTGAGTAGCCAAGAAGATCAATGAGGGTAGGGTAGCAGCTTTGGTCTACATGGACTTCAGAAAAGCCTTTAAGGTTTTGCATGGTGAGGTGCTTTAAATTATTCACTTTCTGCCCAGATAGAAGATGAGGTGCTATTTCTCATGTTTACATTGAGTTTCAATATAAAAGAGCTGGAGGGCACAGATGAGTGGATGAGAATCATTCCAAATTAACTCACCTGGAAAGAGAAATACCCCTAGAGATTACAGACAGCTTGAGAGGGATACAATGTGGGAGACATCATGCTGTCAGAGAGGGATTCAATTCTAGACAGTCTCAGATTGATACAGTATTTGTACCTCCTGCTAGTCCAGGAAGGATACAGTACAGGAGAGTCCTGATGATCATAAAAGAATATATTTCTGGAGACTCCTATTGGTAGGACACTGGAGTGATAAAGATATACAGCACTGACCATGAGTGCTGATATAATTTCAATAGAGATGATGCTGGAGATTCTGAGATATTCCTAATGGTACACTAAACCAGCCTGATTGTTATCATAAATTATTGATTTCTGATTATATTAAATCTGGGGATGAACAGCCTATTTCCACCCTCCAATCCAAGGTGGTGTTTGTGTGGACATTCTAGGAATATATCCTTACCAATATATTCCTAGAATATATTGACTATAATATTGATTATATACCAAAGTTTATCTTTCTTTGAAAAGGCAATTCTTTGATTATTTGTTATGATATAACACATCAGAAATGTTACTTCTATCTTTTTTTTCAGCTCCAATTTAAGAAGGACTGTGGCTCTGATAACATTTGTGATGCAAATCTCAGTTTGGAATGCAGTTTTCCATAGTAAGTTGATAATTCTTTGTATGTTATTATCAGTCATGGAAACAGGCCCTTCAGTTTGAATGGTCCATGCTGACCACAAATCCTCCTATCCTACCTATCATGTTGCCCACACTCAGCCCCTCCCCTCCATGTAGTTATCCAAATGTTGCGATTGTACCTGCCTCAGCCACTTTCTCTGGCAGTTCATTTCAGATACTCAATATGCTCTGTGTTAAGAAATTATCTCTCAAGTCTCTTTGAAATAACTCCTCTCTTATCCTCTCTTATATACATACCCTCTAGTTTTGGATTCCCCAACCCTGAGGAAAGGACCATAACGATCCACCTAATCCAGACCTTTCATAATTTTATAAACTTCTATGAGGTCACCAATCATTTTCATGCACTCTAGAGAATAAATATCCAGCATAGCCTTACCTACCCTATAACTCAGACTTTCTAGTTAAGGTAGCATCCCCATAAATCTCTTCTAAACTCACTCCAGCTTGATAATTTCTTTCCTGTAAAAAAATGACCAAAATTATATACAATTCTTCCCAAGGTGTGCCCTTACCAATGACTTAATGCAGTGCCAGCAGATGAAGGCCAACATGCTAAATGCCTTATTCTCCACCTTGTCTATTTACACAAACTGTGCACTTGCATTCCCTTTCACTGTATAGGTCTAGCGCTTACTTGATTTTTCAAATGCGTTACTACTCAGTTAGCTGAGATGAAATCCATTTCCCATTCTTCAGCACATCTCCATAACTGATCAGGGTTTCTTTGCAATTCATTATAACCTGCTTCACTGTTAAAACCCCCGTATTACCGGATTCAGATCCAACTGGATCCCACCACCAAACACGTCCTTGCCTCCTCCCCCCCCTTCACTTTCTGCTTTCAGCTGGGATTGCTCCCTACGCGACTCCCATTCGTCCCTCCCCACTGAACTCCCTCCTGGTACTTATCCTTGCAAGTGGAACAAGTGCTGCATCATCTCCCTCACTATCATTCAGGGCCCCAAACCTTCCTTCCAGGTGAGGCGACACTTCACCTGTGAGTCTGTTGGGGTCATATGCTGTGTTTGGTGCTCCCAGTGTGGCCTCCTGTGTATCAGTGAGACCTGACATAGATTGGGAGACCGCTTCGCTGAGTATCTATGCTCCATCTGCCAGAACATGTGGGATCTCCCAGTGGCCACCCATTTTAATTCCACTTCCCATTCCCATTCCGATATGTCCATCCATGGCCTCCTCCATTGCCGTGATAAGGCCATACTTATGTTGGAGGAACCACACCTTATATACTGTTTGGGTAGCCTCCGATTTGATGGCATGAACATCAATTTCTCAAATTTCCAGTAATTCCCCTCTCCACCACTTCACCATTTCCCATCCCCTTTTCCCTTTTTCATATTATCCCCTTGCCCACCTTTCACCTCCCTCTGGTGCTGCTACCCAACCCCCCCTCCTTTTTCTCTTTCTTCAATGGCCTTCTGTCTCTTTCACTAGTAAACTTCCTAGCTCTTTGCTTCATCCCTCCCCCTCCAAATTTCACCTATCGCCTGGTGTTTCTCTCTCACCTCTCCCCCCCCCCCCCCACCACTTTTCTAATCTACTCCTCAGCTTTTTTCCTTCAGTCCTGCCGAAAGGTTTCGGCCTGAAATATTAACTGTACTTTTCTCCATCATTCCTCCAGCATTTTGTGTGTGCTGTTTGGGTATATTTCAAGTGAATCAGCTGTGATGGAATGGTAGAGTAGACTCGATGACTTAGTGGCCTTATTCTACTCCTTCATCTTACTGTCTTATTAGTATTATTAGTAACCTTGATAATTGCATCATGTACATTCACCTCCAGATTGTATATACATATAAGAAATGAGTAACAGAGCTCCCAACGCAGACCACTTATGCACCCTCTAGTTACAGACCTCTAGTCAATGAATCAACCTTCAACCATTACCCTCTGCTTTCTATCATCAAGCCAATTCTGAATCAAACTTGCTAGCTTCCTTTGAACCCCATTCAATCTAATCTTTCAAAACAGCCTGCTCTGCAGAACCTTGTCAAAGTTCATATTCAAGTCCATATAGACAATATCCACTGCTCTACCTTCATCTGTTACCTCTTCAAAGGACTAAAAAGATACTTTGAAAGATTCGCCAGGCATGATCTCCCACACCAAAACCATGCTGACTGTTCCTGATCAGACCTTGACTATCCAAGTGATGGTAGATCTTATCCCTCAGAATTCTCTCCAGTAACTTCCCTACAACCGAAGTCAGTTTCACTGTCTTCTAGTTCTTGGCTTGTCCTCTCTACCCTTCTTGAACAATGGAATAACATTAGCCACCCTTGGGTCTTCTGGAACTTCACCAGTGGCTGAAGAAGAAGCAGATATCTCTACAAAGGCCTTCATCATTCTTTCCCTTATCCTCCAATAAGGTCCAGGGTGCACTTGATTAGGCCCTGGGGATTTGCCCAATTCAAATGCACTTCAAGGCTGTAAATACTTCCATCCTCGTAACTTGTATGTGATCCAAGACATTGTTTCTTATTACCCTCATTCGTTTAGCATCCATGATCGCCACCTTAGTGAATACCGAGGAGAAACAGTCATGCAGAATCTCGACCATCTCCTGCAGCTCTATACACAGTTACAAGGATGAAAGCATTTACAGCTTTGAAGTGCATTTTTTTGTCAGCTGAGATCATTGGGGGTCTCTCTTCCCGCCATTACGGACATTTACACAACACGCTGCATCCGCAAATCAAACAGCATTATGAAGGACCCCATGCACCCCTCATACAAACTCTTCTCCCTCCTGCCGTCTGGGAAAAGGTCTCCCAACCGCACATACTGAGGTCTATCTGTCAAGTAGTCCACTATCCAATCCACCATGTGAGAGTCTACTCCCATCTCCGTTAGTTTGTGCCTTAAGATCTTGGGCTGGATGGTGTTAAAGGCACTAGAGAAGTCAAGGAATGTAATCCTCACAGGCTGCTACTTATTAATATCGCGCTACCATCTTAGCGCGTTTCCCAGACAGGAGCTCCAAATCCACCAGACAAAACAAGACCAAAAACTAAAGCTACAAGACCTGCACAAAACCACATAGTTACAACATATAGTTACAACAGTGCAAACAATAGCATAATTGATAAAAAAAAACAGACCATGGGCACAGTAAAAATAGTCCAAAGATGTTAAAAGACTATAAGTTCAAAAGAAACCACCACACAGTTTCCACAAGTCCTCAGGGTCCCCGATAGACTCGTCATCCTATGCAGGCAGCAGAAGGGAATACCCCCGCTATGGACTTCCATGGCACTGCCCAACTCAGCCTCGGAAACGCAGCACACACTGAAAGCTCCGTCGAGCCCAGCCTCGCAGACACAGCACACACTGAAAGCAACCTGACCGCAGTGGAGTCCGAGTCCGTTGAACCTCTGAGCCTTCGACCATCCCCTCTGGCACAGCTTCTCCAAGCACCATCCTCTGCTGAGCGTATTAAGATGCCCCCGCCAACGGCCATCAGCAACGCGACCCTGAAGACTGGGGGCCTGTTCTTCCCAGCAGAGACCCGGAGCTCACAGCAGCAGCAGCATTAGGTCTTATATAGCTGTAACATTACCTCACGACTCTTGAACTCCATCTCAAGGTTGTTGAAGGCCAACACATTATAGGCCTTCTTAATAGTACTGTCAATTTGTGCAGCAGCTTTGACCCCAAGATCTTGCTGATCCTCCACACTGCCAAGAGACTTACCATTAATAATATATTCTGTCTTCAAATTTGACCTAGCAAAATGAACAATTTCACACTTATCTGGGTTGAACTCCATCTGCTACTTCTCAGCCCAGTTCTGCATCCTATCAATGTCTGGCTGTAACCTCTCACAACCCTCCAGACTATCCACAACACACCCAACTTTTGTATCATCAGCAAAGTTACTAACCCACCCTTCTGTGGTCAATCCAATTCTGGATCCATAAAGCAAGATCTCAAAAGGGAAGGGAGAGAAGAGGCACATTGTGACGATAGGGAATTCATTAGTTAGCAGAACAGAAAGGAGGTTCTGTGGGTGAGAATGAGATTCCAGGATGGTATGTTGTCTTCCAGGTGCCAGGGTCCAGGATATCTTGGATCGAGCCTTCAGCATTCTTAAGTGGGAGAATATATAGCTAGAAGTTGTGATCCATGTAGGTACCAATGACATGGGTAGGACAAGTGATGAGATTCTGTATAGGGAGTTCAAGGAGTTGGGTGCTAAGTTAAAGGCAGGACCTCCAGAATTGTGATCTCTTGATTGTTTTCCATGCCACGTGCTAATGAGGCCAGAACTAGGAATATTATGCAGTTTAATACATGGCTAAGGAGTTGGTGTTGAGGGGGGGGCATACAATTTTTGGATCACTGGGCTTTCTTCCAGGGAAGGAGGGACCTGTACTGAAGGGATGGCTTGCTCCAGAACTGGAGGGAGCTAATAACCAAGCTGGAAGGTTCGTTAATGCTGTGCAGTAGGATTTAAACTAGAGTTGCATGGAGATGGGAACCAAAGTGCCAGAACAGTTGGTGGAGATGTTGGCAAGACCTCAGACAAAGTTAAGAATCAAAAAGTTGAGTATGGTGCAACTAATGTCCTGAGCTGGATTTATTTCAATGAAAGAAGTATTGTAGGAAAGGTGGATAATAGTGCAGGAGATAAGGTAGCTGGTTTATAATCAGAGGCAATGCACAGTGAGGAGAGACTGTTCGGAGCGAAAATTGCATTCAACAGGAAGATTTGCAATGTAAAAGGCAGACAAAAAAGAAACTAGTGAATTCAGGACAGAAGGTGCTGTATTTGAATACGCGCAGTATACAAAATAAGGTAGATGAACTTGCAGTACAGTTGCAGATTTTGGCAGGTATGATGTTGAAGGCATCACCTAATCATGGCTGAAAGAAGATTATAGTTGGGAGCTTAATATCCAAGAATACATGTGGTATCGAAAGCACAGGCAGGAAGCCAAAGGGTTGGCATTGCTCTTTTGGTTAGAAAGAGATGACATAGGGTCAGAAGGTGTTGAATCATTGTGGATTGAACTAAGGAACTGCAAAAGTAAAAAGAGGCTAATGGGAGTTATATACAGTCCCCCAAACAGTAGTAAGGATGTGGCCTACAAGTTACAACAGGAGGTAGAACATGCATGGCATTTGGTCAGTATTACAATGCACATAGACTGGGAAAATTAGGTTGGTGCTGGATATAGGAGTAGGAATTTCTAGAGTGCCTATGAGATGGCTTTGTAGAACAGCTCATGGTTGAGCCCACAAGGTGATTCTGGATTGAGTATTGTGCAATGAGTCCGAATTTATTAGACTTAAGGTAAAAGAACCCTGAGGGAAAAGTGATCATAATATGATCGAATTCACTCTGAAATTTGAGAAGGATAAGCTAAAGTCAGATGTATCATACTACAGTGGAGTAAAGGGAATTACAGAAGCATGAGAGGGAAGTTGGCCAGAATTGACTGGAAAAGAACACTGGTAGAGATGACAGCAGAGCAGCAATGGCTGGAATTTCTGGAAGCAATTTGGAAGGTGCACCAGATATACATTCCAAAGAGGAAGAAGTATTCTAAAGGCAGGATGACAGAACTGTGACTGACAAGAGAAGTCAAAGCCAAAGAGAGGGCATATAATAGAGTAAAAATTTATGGGAATTTTGAGGACTGGGAAGCTTTTAAAAACCAACAGAAGGCAACTAAAAAGTAATTAAGAGGATAAAATTGGAATACAAATGTAAGCTAGCCAATAATATTAAAGAGGATACCAAAAGTTTCTTCTGATACATAAAGTGTAAAAAGACTTTGAGAGTGGATATCTGACTGCTGGAAAATAATGCTGAAGAAGTAGAAATGGTCGACAAAATAATGATCTTTCATGAATCACTAGGCTCTGGAATGGTTCCGGAAGACTGGAAAATTGCAAATGCCACTCCACTCTTCAAGAAGGGAGAGAGGCAAAAGGAAGGAAGCTATAGGCCAGTTAGTCTGACCTCAGTGGTTGGGAAGATATTGGATTCTATTATTTAGGATGAGGTCTCATGGTACTTGGAGGGACATGATAAAATAGCCCATAGTCAGTATGGTTTCCTCAAGGGAAAATCTTGCCTGACAAATCTGTTGGAATTCTTCGAAGAAATTTTTATTAACGTGATTTTTATAAACGACCTGGATGTGGGGGTAGAAAGATGGGTTGGCAAGTTTGCAGACAACACAAAGGTTGGTGGTGTTGTAGACAGTGTAGAGGATTGTCGAAGATTGCAGAAAGATATTGATAGGATGCAGAAGTGGACTGAGAAGTGGCAGATGGAGTTCAACCCGGAGAAGTGTGAGATGGTACACTTTGGAAGGACAAACTCCAAGGCAGAGTACAAAGTAAATGGCAGGATACTTGGTAGTGTGGAGGAGCAGAGGGATCTGGGGGTACATGTCCACAGATCCCTGAAAGTTGCCTCACAGGTAGATAGGATAGTTAAGAAAGCTTATGGGGTGTTAGCTTTCATAAGTCGAGGGATAGAATTTAAGAGACACGATGTAATGATGCAGCTCTATAAAACTCTAGTTAGGCCACACTTGGAGTACTGTGTACAGTTCTGGTCGCCTTACTGTAGGAAGGATGTGGAAGCATTGGAAAGGGTACAGAGGAGATTTACCAGGATGCTGCCTGGTTTAGAGAGTATGGATTATGATCAGAGATTAAGGGAGCTAGGGCTTTACTCTTTGGAGAGAAGGAGGATGAGAGGAGACATGATAGAAGTGTACAAGATATTAAGAGGAATAGACAGAGTGGACAGCCAGCGCCTCTTCCCCAGGGCACCACTGCTCAGTACAAGAGGACATGGCTTTAAAGTAAGGGGAGGGAAGTTCAAGGGGGATATTAGAGGAAGGTTTTTCAGTCAGAGAGTGGTTGGTGCGTGGAATGAACTGCCTGAGTCAGTGTTGGAGGCAGACACACTAGTGAAGTTTAAGAGACTACCAGACAGGTAAATGGAGGAATTTAAGGTGGGGGGTTATATGTGAGGCAGTGTTTGAGGGTCAGCACAACATTGTGGGCCGAAAGGCCTGTAATGTGCTGTACTATTCTATGTTCTATGTTCTAAATAACAAGCAGAGTAGACAATGGAGAATTGGTTGATTTGATGTGCTTGGATTTTCCAGAAGGCCTTTGACAAGGTGCTATATAGAAATTTACAGCACATTACAGGCTCTTCAGCCCATAATGTTGTACCAACCATGTAACCTACTCTAGAAACTGCCTAGAATTTCCCTAGCTCATAGCCCTCTTATTTTTCCAAGCTCCATGTATCTATCTAAGAGGTTCTTAAAAGACCCTATTGTATCCATGAGGCTGTTTAACAAACTATAAGCCCATGGTATTACAGGAAAGATTCTAGCATGGACAAAGCAGCGGCTGATTGGCAGGAGGCAAAGTGTGGGAGTAGAGGCAGCCTTTTCTGGCAGGCTGCTGGTGACTAGTGCTGTTCCACAGTGGTCTGTGTTGGGACTGATTCTTTTTATATTATATTATATGACAATGATTTGATTGATGGAATTGATGGCTATGTTTGCCGATGATATGAAGATAGATGGAGGGGCAAGTAGTTTTGAATAGGTAGAGAGGCTACAAAAGGACAGACAGATTAGGAGAATGGGGAAGAAATGGCAGATGGAATACAGCGTCCCGAAGTGTATGGTCATACATTTTGGTAGAAGTAAAGAAAAGGTTGACAATTTTCTAAATGGAGAGAAAATGCAAAAAACTAAGGTGCAAGGGTCCTTGGAAGTCCTTGTGCAGGATTCCATAAAGTTTAAAGTCTGTGGTGAGGAAGGCATATGCAATGTTGGCATTCATTTCAAGAGGACTGGAATATAAAAGCAAGGATATAATGTTGAGTCTTTAAAAAGCACTGGTGGAATATTATGAACAGTTTTGGGCCTCTTATCTTAAGAAATAATGTGCTGAAACTGGAGAGGGTTCAAAGGAGGTTCACAAAAATGATTCCAGGACTGAATGGTTTGTCATATGGATAGCGTTTCATGGCTCTGGGCCTGTATTCACTGGAATCAAGGAAAATGAGGGATGACCTCATTGAAACCTATTGAATGGTGAAAGGCCTTGATAGTGTGGATGTGGAGAGGATGTTTCCCTTAGTGGAGAGTCTAAGACCAGAGGGCACCATCTCAGAATAGAGGGGCATCCTTTCAGAATGGAAATGAAAAGGTATTCTTTAGCCAGACAGTGGATCTGTGGAATTCTTGGCCACAGGCAGGTATGGAGGCCAAGTCTGTATATATATTCAAGCCAGAGGTTGATAGATTCTTGATTGGTCAGGGCATGAAGGAATACGGGGAGAAGGCAGAAGATTTTGGCTGAGAGTAAAATTGGATCAGCCATTATGAAATGGCGGAGCAGACTTGATGGGCCAAATCGCCTAATTCTGCTCCTATATCTTACAGTCTTATGATCTTATATTAACAGTAAAAGGCTGACTATGGAGAAACTAGGCCCTCTTAAATACCTTCAGGGCCCAGTTTCAATCAAGTCAAGTCAAGTCACTTTTTATTGTCATTTTGACCATAACTGCTGGTACAGTACACAGTAAAAATGAGGCAACATTTTTCAGGATCATGGTGCTACATGAAACAGTACAAAAACTACACTGAACTACGTGAAAACAACACAGAAAAAAAAACCTACACTGGACTACAGACCTACCCAGGACTGCATAAAGTGCACAAAATGGTGTAGGCATTACAATAAATAATAAACAAGACAATAGGCACAATAGAGGGCAGTAAGTTGGTGTCAGTCCAGACACTGGGTATTGAGGAGTCTGATGTATTGGAGGAAAGAAACTGTTACAAAGTCTGGTCCTGAGAGCCCGAATGCTTTGGTGCCTTTTCCCAGATGGCAGGAAGGAGAAGAGTTCATATGAGGGGTGCGTGGGGTCCTCCATAATGCTGTTTGCTTTGTGCATGCAGCGTCTAGTGTAAATGTCTGTAAAGGTGGGAAGAGAGACCCTGATGATCTTCTCATCTGACCTCACTATCCGCTGCAGGGTCTTGTGATCCGAGATGGTGCAATATCTTGTTAAACAGCCTCATGTGTGGCATCTTATCAAACTCCTTCTGGAAATCCAAGTAAATAACATCACTGCCTCTCCTTTGTCTACCCTGCTTGTTACTTCCTCAAACAACTCTAACAGATTAGTCAGACAAGATATTTCCCTTTACCGAAACCATGCAGACTTTGACTTATTTTATCATTAGTCTCCAAGTACCCTGAAATGTCATCCTTAATATAGACTCCAACACTTTCCCAACCACTGAGGTTAGGCTAACCGGACTATAACTTCCTTTCTTTTGCCTTCCTCCCTTCTTAAGAAGTGACAGGGAAAGCCAAGACTAAAGATGGTGCTGCTTCGTGTTTTGCTATTTCATACCCAGAAGTAGGGAAAAATTCCATTCATATAGTCGATGTGGAGAGGATATTTCCTACAGTGTGTGAGTCTAGAACCAGAGAGCACAGTCTTATGATAGAGGGATGTCCATTTAGAAAAGAGATGAGGAGGACTTTCTTTAGCCACAGGGAGGTGAATCTGTGAATTCATTGCCAAAGGCAACTATGGAATCCAGGTCATTGGGTACATTTAAGATGGAGGTTGATAGGTTCTGGGTTAGTCAGGGCTTGAAAGGGAGAAGGCAGGGGAATGGGATTGAGAGGGAAATGGAACAGCCATGATAAAACCGCCAAGCAGACTCAACGGCCAAATGGCCTAATTCTGTTCCTCTCTCTTATGGTCTTATATCTATAGATAAAAATTAACCAATTAGAAATTACTTATTTAATACTGCAATACCAAGTTAACCAATGAGAAAACACATATTCACTTAATCAGAACAAAGAAGCTTCCAGAGCTTTCCAGAATTATACTTTATATAACCACTAGAAGCATATTAAATTGATAGATGCACTCTGACCAAATTTATCAAGGTAAAGATAATTTTAAATCTAGTTTTGATGATGAGGTCTCCTATACATTGGAGAAACCAATTCAAAAATAAACAAGAGAAAATCTGCAGGTGCTGGAAATCCAAGCAATGTGCACAAAATGCTGGAGGAACTCAGCAGATCAGGCAGCATCTATGGATATTGATAAACAGTCAACGTTTCAGGTGAGAGCCTAATCTTGAATCTTGAAATGAATATTGGGTGACTGCTTTGGAAAACAACTGTAAAATTGATTCTGAGCTTTGAGTCCTATAGACCATAAGACATAGGAGCAGAATTAGGCCATTTGGCCCATTGAGTCTGCGCCACCATTTCATCATGGCTGATCCATTTCCCTCTCAACTCCATTCTCCTGCCTTCTGTCTATAATCTTGCACACCCTGATTTATCAAGAATGACCTCCACCTTAAATACACCTAATGAGTTGGCCTTCACAGCCACCTGTGGCAACGAATTCCACAGACTCACTACCCTTTGACTAAAGAAATTCATCCTCGTCTTTGTTCTAAATGGACGTCCCTCTATTCTGAAGCTGTGCCCTCTGGTCCTAGACTTGTCCACAAAAGCAAACATCCTCTTCACATCTACTCTATCTAGTTGTCTACTACTTTCAATCTGTAGCTCTGTCCCATCAACACTTCTTTGTTATTGACTTGTAGAGATGCCCAGTGTGAGCTGAGCAATCTACACCTAAGTTTCTGAATGGACACATTGCAGCACTTGGTATTCCATAATGAATTCAGCAATTTTATGTTATCAACTGCCTGTTTCTCTAATGGAACCATAGCAAAATACAGGATGGAAACAGGCCCTTGGCTCACCAAATCCATCATGTCCATCAAATACCCCATTTATACCAATCCTTCATAATTCTCCTCATATTCTCATCAATGGTGTGCCACAGTGGCATAGTGGTTAGCATGATGCTATTACAGCTCGGGGTTGTTGGAGTTAGAGTTCAATTTCATCACTATTTGTAAGGAGTTCATACATTCTCCCCATGACCGTGTGGATTTCCTTTGGGAGCTCCAGTTCCCTCCCACAGTCTAAAGATGTACCAGTTAGTAGGTTAATTGGTTAATGTAAATTGTCCAGTGATTAGGCCTGGGGCTAGATAGGTGGGTTGCTGAGCAATGCAGCCCATTGAGACAGCTCTACACTGTATCTCTAAATAAAATAAATAAATAGAACTACCCCCCAGATTCACACACCTACAGCATATAATGGGGATAATTTACAGTGGCCAATTAATTTAGCAATCTGCACATCTATAGGAAGTGAAAGAAAACTGAGCACCTGAAGGAAATCAACAGGCCATAGGAAGTACATACAAACTCTATGCAAGTGGTCAGATTGCATCTGGTTCTCTGGTGTTTCAAGTCAGTGGCTCGACAGTGACCCCACTATGCACCCCACTCACCATCAATGTTCCAAGATTCTTCAATTTTAATTTGTTTCATT